>NW_027669208.1:40000-327709 GCF_964194185.1 Rhinolophus hipposideros | reverse complement strand
TCACAGCGTGAACAAAAACACCGCTTACCTCTGGCGGCAGACGTCCTTGCCAGCTGAGGTGGTTGCCAGGAGCCAGCAGTGCCCTGGCCATTAATTCTCCTTGCAGGCTTCCCCAATACTGTGGGAGCTTCACAATTATTTGTTTTGCTCTGACCTAGTAAGTGTGTTATTGGAGAGCAGGTCAGTCATCACAGGAAGGCATTCCAGGATGTAGGAACAACTGGTGAGCAAAGGCAAGCAGGAGGAGGATTTGTTTTTAAAAAGAAAATATATCCCCAAAATGCAGGAGTGCACAGGCACAGGAGGAGAGCTACTGTGCTGAAACAAACAAAATTTAGGATTATATTTTAATGAGGGTGGGAAACAATCAGGAGTGGAGTCACAGGTGGAGCCTAGGGCGTTTCCAGGGCGTTCCCAGGGTGTGTCTCTGCTAATCACTCCCTCCCATCAGGAAGAGGGATTTCCTTGTGGGAACTGTCCTGAGGACACAGGGGTGGAGATTTTTCTCAGCCTGCAATGCTAATAGTGTTATAACCCTTTACAATTAGCTGTAGCTGTAGCATTTCTGAGGAGTGATCTCATCTCCCTTTTCTTTGTTTCACAAATCATCTTCCTTCCTTTCCTTCTGTCTGTCCCTGAGGCACTGTTCTCTCTGTCCAGAAGAACAACTTCTTCTAGCTGAGCTAATCATCAAATTAAGAATCGGGTTAATAAGATAAAATTGAATTTTAACCTACGTGCATGGGGAATTCACGTATGCCAGTCGTCTAAAAGTACAACAGCTGCAATTACATACAGTTCATAATACTTGATAGTAATAAATGATCATGTCCATGGTTAGTGTATTGATTTCATCTTTATCCTTATTTTTATGCTAGTTGGGCCTTTATGCACCTTACTTTAGTAAACGTGTACTTGTTTGAAAGGTCTTATAAACTGAATGAATGCCCACTAATGTGAGATATAAGTCATTCCACTCAGCAAGGTAATTTTTTCAGGGGATATTGTTATGGAAATCTTTTTCATCGCACTGTAGTTACATGAATATCAGATGTAATGACACGTACAACCTAAATAAGACAGGATAACCGAGAATGTACACGTTGTAAAAATACACATATTTCCAAAGATAGCCCTGTGGACAGATAGGTGTTGTGGCGTGGAATTTACAAAAGGTGAAAGCATTCACAGACTCTACAAAGGAAGCTTTTATGACAGTTAGGGCAGAGAGAGAATGCCCATGGCAGTGTCCAACAATGACGGCTGCCTCTGGTAAGAAAGAGAGAAACACGGGGGGTTGGGGGTGAGGGGGAGTCGCCGGCGCAGAGTCCAGTGTCTGAGGGTGGACAGCTGCACCTAACTTTGGGTTAGCTTTTTCTTACGTAGGAAAGGACGAGTCAGTCAGGCTGGTTTGAGGGCTGACATCCTTCCTGGGGTCTGGTCTGTTTGAAGACAAAGTTATGTCCGGACTCCAAACTAGGAGTTAGCCATAGTGGCCTGGGACTCGAATGCATCACCAGTAAAAAAGTGCAAGAAGTCGTAAATTGGATTCCAGTGTCCGGGTGCCTGGGGATTACGAAATTGCTCTTTCCCAGGTTAGGATGTTAGTTCACGAGGTATGGGTTTACTTGAGAAAGGGAACAAACAGTTAATCATTGAGGGGAGAAACAAAGAGAAAACAGCTGAATATCAGGGTGGATCAATAACTGGGTTTAATTACAGGTGGCTAGATAGCGAGCTATGCGGTGAGTCACACTGCAAACTAGCTAAGTCTAAGTGTGTTATTGATTCCCCGAATCTCACCCTTACAATAGAGGCATGCAGTGGGAGGAGTGGGCGATGCGATGTTTGCAGACCCAGGCCCCATATGCAGTAACACTGCCTCGTCCTCTCATTATAGTAAATAAGTTCCAGGCACTGCTGCCAGTGTCCCACACACAGCTCAGTGCACAGGGGGCAAACAGGACCCAATGCATGTGCATTGTAAAACGCTCTGTGGTCTTTCTGGGACTCCCATGGAAACTGTCACTGAAGAACCCCATGCAGGGAGCAGCAAGCATGGTATCGTTTATTCTTTTTGGACTTGGAAAATGTTAAACTTTTAATATTAATATCTGTGAACAGAATGTCTGCTTTTACTATGTTTTCTTGGCAACTGATGTGTACTTAGTGTGGGCATTGAAACGGTGGTTTGACCTCTCAGTGGTAACTGAGATACTCTTAAGAAAGGGGAAAGCTTTTCATAACATTTTGGTTACACACTTAACATAAAACGTGGCTCATCTGCAGCTTTAAGTCAAAAGGTAGAGAAAGGGCATCTGAATTTTAATGCTTTTAGTTTCAGGATTCTGCAGTTTCGACCGCAGTCCTACAGCATGAAACTGACATGACCGCCTGTGTATTTCACAGAGCAGACACCAGTGTGAGCTCTCAGCTCAGAGAGTATCCAGACCGGAAGAAACGTCACTCTTTTCCTCTGGGCCTTTGGAGAACCCAGACCAAAACGACAACTCATTCAAGGTTCCTGCTGAGCAGCGGGGTTTTCCGTCACTGCCTAGAGAACAGCACTGTAAGGACTCCCTGACCCTGTAACACATGGGCTGGCACCAGCAGCAGCCTCCTGCATCTAACATCTGCTCTGTCTCTTGGTGGCGTCCTCTTCTCTTCCGAAGCATGTGATCTCATGGTGTTTTTCATAGTAATAGTTCATGTTCAGGGATGTTAAATGTTTAAGGGTTCAAGGGTTTACAGCTGCAGGGTTGGAGGCAGGGCGTGAGAAGTCAGGGTCAGGGTTGGAGATTAGGGTCCAGGGTCCCTGGTAAGGGGTCCTGCTCAGGCCCTGGTGTCTGGCTATGTGGGGCAATGGTCCATTTAGAGGTCTGGATCTGAGGTCCATGGTCCAGCTCTGCTGTCTCCTCTCATCTGAACACAGGTGAGTACACATGTGGGTACTTTCTCCAAACCGGTTTCCCACGCACGTTTCCTCCAGGCCCAATTGAAGTGATCACTTCCTGTGTTACCACTTTTTCAGAGAACTAAGTGAGCACGGGGTAGGACTCTGGCATGAGAGCCAGGGGCCAGCCTCTCGAGACAGAGGGCAGCCCGTCTTCATGAGAGCCAGGGTCCCAAGTCTCATGCGACAGCTGGGGCGAGAGCCACCATGATGTCTCTCGCATGCTGTGGTGGCATCTGTTGTGAGGGAACTTGGTGTATCCTGGAGGAGCCGCTGCTTCAGGGACAACAAGGGACGTCCTTCTGCGCATGCTTCGCCTCAGTATCTCCCCGGGAGGCGTGGACACAGGAGGAGAGGTAGGGAGAATCCTCCTGTGCGTGAACTCTGCTGACAGGTGGGGGCGGGGAGGCGTGTCGGCCACTAGAGGACCCGCAGAGGAAGGACATAGTGGGGAAATCGCTGGTTTTCCTTTGTGGTGTCAGATCGTGTTCAGTGCTGCTGTTTTGCGTACAGCTGGCCAGTGTTCCCAGCGTCATTTATGTGGATTCAATCTTAAGCTCCATTCTGCTCGTTGATCTATGTGTTTGGTTTTATGCCAATACCACCCTGCTTTGGTCACTACAGACTTTTGGGGTGATGTGGAAAACCGAAATTAAAAAGGCCGCTGTGTCTTCCACATCCCAGGTCACGTACCCAAGGCACAGTGGGTACTAATATATTCTCCCTCATCGCCTCTAGTTAACAAGGGCGATCAGCTCCACCCCCTTGGGTGAACGGGGTCTGCATGGGTCTTGGCGTCTGTCATGAGCTCGGATGCGTTCTGTTTTTCTGGTGTGGTCCTGACATGGTTGTTTCCAGTAGTTTACTCTCCAGTAATTTCAAAAGTCTGGAAAACTTTCCGTAGCACTACGGGTACTCTTTCTCTGCACTCACATTCTGCCGCTGTCATCGCTTTCGGACATTTCACACCCAGTTCTCCAGTGAGTTTCATCCCAAACAGGTGTGCTTTCCCCGGGAATCACCACATGACCCCCACGTGTGGATATGATTGTGGCTTCCACATTACAATCCACTCCATGGCCCCACTTCAGCTTTCACCACCTGTCCCAGCTGTGTGAAAATGTCTCTCACCATTCTGATGTGACTCTTTTTCTGGAACTGTCACTGAGGCTTTCCCTGGTTTTCATAAATTTGTATTTAACCTTCAGAAGTGAATCCTATCTTGGATGCCCTTCATGCCAGGCTTCTTTTACTTAAGATGTTTTCAATGCCCATCCGTGTTCTCACAGGTATCAGTACTTCACTAATTTTTTTTATTGTGATTAATTATATGCAGCACAACATTTACTGTTTAAACCATTTGAAGTACATGTTCCTATGGTATTAACTGCGTTTACGTCGTTGTACAAATACCACCAACACCATCCAACTTCAGAATTTCATTTTCCTCAATTAAAACTGTATCCATAAAGCAATAAGTCCACATTCCCATTTTCCCCACAACCCCTGGCAACCACATTCTACGTTCTGTCTCTGAATTAGCTTTTGGTACATGGCTGATATAAGTGGAATCAAATAATGTTTGTCCTTCTGTAGCTGTCTTTTCTCCCTTAGCGTAATGACTTCCACATTCAGCCGTGTGGTAACCCACGCCAGAATTTCCTTAGATGTTAAGGCTGAATACTAGTCCCCTCGTATATACCACTTTTTGTCCATTCGTTCATCTGTAAACACTTGGGTGGCTTCCACCTTTTGGCTACTGTGAATCCACTATGAATACGGATGTACACATGATCTGTTTGTGTCCCTAATTTCAAATCTTTTGGGTATATACCCGGAAGTGGAATTGCTGGATCATTCATTAATTCTATCTTTAAGTTTTAAGGAACAGCCATACCATTTTCCACAGTGGCTGTACCATTTAATTTATTCCTTTATCTGGCCAAATAATATTGCAACTTATGGATTTACCACATTTTCTTTCTCCTTTCATCGATGCACTTTTGAATCGTTTCTACCTTTTGGCTATTGTGAAGATGCTGCTATGAATATTTGTGTAAAAGTTTCCATTTGAATACCTATTTTCAGTTCCTTGGAATATATATCTAGGAGTAGTTGTTTAGCCATGTGGTAATTTTTTTTTATTTTTGAAGAAATCCTGAGCGGTTATATAGATAGGCTGCATCATTTGACATTTCCACAAGCGATGTTTAAGTGTTCCAGTTTCTCTACATTGACGCCGATGTTTGTTATTTTTATTTATTTATTTATTTATTTATTTATTTATTTATTTATTTATTTATATATGCTCTGGGCAGTGCACGTTCTCCTGGGTGCCCCCCCCACAGTGACGTCTCGTGCACATTGGCACAGCTTGGCCATTCACTGTGGAGAGGCTATTTTTCTCCAGGAAAGGGCGCGTGGAGACCCCAAGTTCAAGCACTGCAATTCTGAATGGGTGCAGAGGGGGCAGCCGGAGCGGGCGCTGTCTCCCCACTGTGGGCCCTTGGGCTGAGCGCTAACCAAGCAAACGGGTGCCCACAGCAATACCACTCTTTAAAGGCCATGCTCATCGCTTGGCTCAAAGTTGGAGTCCAAGTGAGAGCGGGTACAATTCTAATGGCCCCGGATTTCTCAGGGAGGGAGTAATGGCAGCACCTTCCTCATCAGGGGAGAGCCAGACTTTTCTGGTGGGTTCTGCCCAGGTTTGGGGGGCAGGCCCTCCTGGAGCTGCATCTCTGAGTTTAAGATGACGCTTGCACAGGAGAAAGCAGGCTTTCACCTGGGTGTCGTGTTTCGGGTAGCACCACAGGGCCCCCACCGAGGCGCCGAAAGGTCCCCTGCAGGCACCTGACCCCACACCACAGAGGACAGAGCTGACACTAGATGTGCAGGGACAGGCTGGCCAGGGGTGTTCCTGAGGATGACACAGTCGTGATGGGAAGATAATAACAGTTTGTTCCTTCATTCAGCCGGCGCAGCACTGGTTTACTGAGCACCTGCCGTGTTCTTGGGGTGCTCCAGCAAGAGAGACTCAGTGGTGGCCTTCCTGCCATGTTAGAGTGGGGGGCACACGTGTTATAGGGGGGGCAGAGGTGATATAGTGGGGGCAGAGGTGTTATAGTGGGGGGCAGAGGTGTTATAGTGGGGGGCAGAGGTGTTATAGTGGGGGGCAGAGATGTTATAGTGGGGTCAGAGGTGATATAGTGGGGAGCAGAGGTGTTATAATAAGGAGCAGCGTGTGTTGTAGTGGGGAGCAGATGTGTTATAATAAGGAGCAGCGTGTGTTGTAATGGGGAGCAGATGTGTTATAATAAGGAGCAACGTGTGTTGTAGTGGGGAGCAGAGGTGTTATAATAAGGAGCAACGTGTGTTGTAGTGGGGAGCAGATGTGTTATAATAAGGAGCAGCGTGTGTTGTAGTGGGGAGCAGAAGTGTTATAATAAGGAGCAGCGTGTGTTGTAGTGGGGAGCAGAGGTGTCATAATAAGGAGCAGCGTGTGTTGTAGTGAGGAGCAGATGTGTAATAATAAGTAGCAGCGTGTGTTGTAGTGGGGAGCAGAGGTGTTATAATAAGGAGCAGCGTGTGTTGTAGTGGGGAGCAGATGTGTTATAATAAGGAGCAACGTGTGTTGTAGTGGGGAGCAGATGTGTAATAATAAGGAGCAGCGTGTGTTGTAGTGGGGGGCAGAGGTGTTATAATAAGGAGCAGCATGTGTTGTAGTGGGGAGCAGAGGTGTTATAATAAGGAGCAACGTGTGTTGTAGTGGGGAGCAGATGTGTAATAATAAGGAGCAGCGTGTGTTGTAGTGGGGAGCAGAAGTGTTATAATAAGGAGCAGCGTGTGTTGTAGTGGGGGCAGATGTGTTATAATAAGGAGCAGCGTGGGTTGTAGTGGTATCTGCTCATTTGTGGATATGTCTCTAGTCAGAATTAAGATACTTGAAAACTGAGGTACAACTGATGGATATACCTCCACACAGGAGTAAGGCTCACCAATGGCTGGCAGTTAGGGTGGTGTAGAAATAATAGCACTGCTTGCAAACTGAACTCACATTGAAACCACAGCCAATAGAATGTGTGTTGGATCTATGGCCTGAAACAAATAAGGGCAAGTGACTGATAACTTATACTTATCAACATTCTTCATAGAAATTAAAACAGACCGAGCCTTATGAAATAATATTCAAAATGCTAGAATACAATTAAAATGTTTAAGACCTTATACATTTCAATTTGTAAGCTCAGATAATGGCATCATCTAACAAATATTTGGAAGAAGCTTCTATAAAAAATGTTCAATAAAGGAATTGTGAAAACAAATGTTAAAATGTAAAATATAACTATAAAATAAAGTATATAAAGATTACATAGATGGAAATTTTAAAGCTTAAAAAATACAATAATGAAACAGAAAAAGAAAACTTACTGGATGATCTCATAACAGAACGGAGATAGCAAAGAGTCAGTGAACTTGAAGTTAAATCAATAGGAACCATTCAATTTAACAATACAGAGAAAATATATTGAATAAAAATGAGCTATGGAACAATAACAAATATTGTAAAATTTGTATCATAAGAGTTTCAGTAAGAGAAATAAAAAATTTATAAGACTGTAAAACAGTTTAAATATGATGAAATATTTCCAAGTTTGGTGAAAGACATCATCCTACTGCTGAAGAAGCTGAGTGAACCCAGAACGGGGTAAATACCCAAAATGTGAACACTGATCATCAAACTAAAATTGGTGAACATTTCAGGGGAAAAGAAATCTCACATACAGCCAGAAGAAAAGGGAATATTAGCTGTGGGGAAAAGTGATGAATTGTGTGGACTGGTCACTAGAAATCATGACAGCCGGAAGGAATTGGCGTAACATTTTAAAGCCCTAAAAGGACAGAATTATGAACCCATAATTATTTATCCAGCAAAAATATTCTTCAGGGGTAAAGATTAGTTAAAACATTCACAGCTGAAAGAAAACTCAGAGAATCTTTAGTAAGAGGAGCTACTCTAAAGAATTGGCAAGATAAGTTCTTCAAATAGAAGTTACATGTTTTCACAAGTAATCTTGACAATTAGGAATAAAGGAAGAATAACAGCAACAAAAAGTAAAAATCTTGGTGACTATGGTAGACTATTATTCTTATTTTGAGTATTTTAAGAATGTTTTACAGTTAATAGCAAAAAGTATAACATTACCTGAGAAAGTTCTCAATGTGCATGGATGTGTTATGTGATGTGATTTTATGTAATACATATCAAAGAGTTGGGAGACTTAGGGAACCAATATGGTAGTAAGCCTTCTCCATTGCTACTGAAGTGAAAAATATTGGTTCTAGATAGATTGTAGCAAAGCACGGATATGTTTTGTAATGCCTTAGAGCAGCCTTGAAAATTATGTAAGCGATATAGTCAAAATCATACTAAATTAATGTGAAATGCTAAAATATATCAAAATGAACCAAAAGAAGACAGGAAAAAAAATAGGAAAAGAAAATACAAAGGGAACATACAGAGAACAATAACACTTATATCAATGTCACATAAAGTAGATTTCAGACAAAAGAAAATTACCAGGAGCACAGATGAATATTGCATGTTGCTAGAGCAACTCACCAAGAGGACCTGGAAATCCTGATGCACTAAACTACATAACTTTAAAATACAATAAATAACCCGATAGAACTGAAAGAGAAAATAAAAAATAAAATAAAATTACTGATAGATATTTCAATCGTTTCTTAGTAATAGGTAGAACTCGTTAACAGAATATTAGCAAATATATAGAAGAACTGAACATCATAAACCAAGTGGATCTAATTGACATTGAGAGAACTCTTCACCTAACAAGAAAAAAACCATTTGTTTCAAGTGCACATGAAATATTTACTAAGATAGGCCATATTCTAGGTCTTACATCAAAACATAACTAAATTAAAAATATATATAATCATAGAAAATGTGTTCTCAGACCATATAGACTTAAACTAGGAACCAAAATAAAAGGGTAAGAGAAAAGTCACCAGATATATGAAATTAAACAATATACCTCTAAGCAATCTGTGTGTCAGTGTAAAAGTCTCAAAGGAATTTAGGAAATACCTTGAATTGAACAAAAATCTAAATACAGTATATACAAGGTGTGATAGAAAAATACAGTGAATGCTTAAATTAAAAAAAACATATGTATATTACAGTAAAAGGCACATTGCCATTAATGTGTCATTAATCCCCCTCAACATACTCCCCCTCGCTTCAAACACACCTATCCCATCGTTCTTGCCACTTCCTGAAGCAGCTCTGGAGGTCCTCTTTCGTGAGTGTCTTTACTTCATCTTCCATCATGACAATGCTCCATGTCACACAGCACTTCTGGTTTACAGCAATTTGTGTCAAATAAGAACATTACAGTGTGTCCTCATCCACCTTATTCACCAGATCTGGCATTGTGCGACTTCTAGCTCTTCCCCAAAGTCAAAATGACCATCAAAGGAGAATGTTTGAATCGATTCAGGTCACTGAGGCAGCCAACACAGCGCAACTAAAGACACTGATGAAAGAGGACGTCCAGAACTGCTTCAGAGAGTGGCAAGAACGATGGGATACGTGTGTTCAAAGCGAGGGGGATTAATGATAATGTATCTTTTACTATAATATATATTTTTAAATTTAAACATTCACCATATTTTAACTACACTTCATAAATATTAGAAGAATATAGCTAAATGGAATTCTTAGAAGGAAATACATAGTTTTATGTTTATATTAGAAAACAAAGATCTCAAAATAATCCACTTTCCTCTTTAATAAACTAGAAAAAAGAGCAGTTACTCCAATACAGCCAAATAATTTAATAAAGTGAAAAAGCAGAAATCAATAATATTGATAAGAGAAAAACAATGGAAAAGTCAATGAGCTCAAAATCTGTTTCTTTAAAAAATCAATAAGATTTATAAACATCTTAGCAAGACAGATAAAGGAAAAAATAGAAAGGAGAAATTATGAAAACCAGGGGAAGAGAAGCAATATTATTAGAAGCCCTGCAGCTATTAGATAGTAATGTAATGCTAATGCTAATATTAGAGTTGCTATACAGAACTCTATATTATATCAAAACAGCCTAAATGAAACAGATAGTCTCAATATAACTAATAGGTATTCAAATTTATAGTTTAAAAATGTGCAAAAGAATATCTTGACAATATTTGGATTGGAAGACTCATTAACTATTTTAAGAAGAAGTAATTCAGATTCCACATAGTCTCTTCTAGAAAGCAGAAGAGAATAGAACACCTGTAAGTCAGTTACTACTAAAACTAGGTAAAGATGGAACAAAAGGGCGGGGGGAACTACATGACAATATCCCTCATGAATTTAGACACCAAAAAAATCCTTGACAAATGTTAAAAAATCAAATTCAGAAATATACAAAAGGACGAGTATACTCTAACCAAGTGGGATTTATTCTAGGAGAACAAGACCTGTTCGATATTTGCAAATTAATCAGCATAACCCACTATATTTCTCTGAAGGAGAAAAACCCCCCAAACTGTCATATGCACATGTAACATTACATTGAATGAGGAAGTGAATTCACGATTTTCTGTTAAGATGAAGAAAAAGACAAGAAATTCTCTTAACACTCTTATTCAACATAGTGATGAAAATCCTAGCAAGTGCAATACGGCAATAAAAAGGAATAAAAAAGCATTCAGATTGTAAAGGAAAAAATAAAACAGCTTCTATTATAGACATGATTGCCTTTGTAGAAAATCCAAAAAAATCTACAGAAAAGCTCCCAGAACTAATAAGTGAGCTTAGCAAGGTTGCAAGATACACAGTTAACAACAATTTTTAAAAATTTCTATGTACAAGCAATGTACAATTGGAATTGTAAACTTAAAAAAAGCACTTATATTAGCCCTAGCAAAAATTAAATACTTAGGTATAAATTTATAAAAAATAACGTGGAACAGCTGTATCCTGATAAAGAGTATCAAAAAAGATCTAAATAAAGTACGAGACATACCCTGTTCCTAGATTGGAAAACTCCTCATCAAAGAGATGTTAATTTTCCCCAAACAGATCTATAGATTTAACACAATATAAAAATCTGGTCAAATGCCAAGCTTTTGTTTTGTTTTGTTTTTTGTTTTGTTTTTTCTTTTAGCTAGATGAATTTCTTTCAAGGCATATATGGAGAGGCAAGAAATAAAATAGTGAAAACATCTTTCAAAAAAAAAGTGAAGTTAGACATTAAGCCTTAAAATAGAGCTACAATGATCAAGACACTGTGGTCTTGGGGAAAAGTTAGACACATGGATCAATGAAACAGAAAGGAGAGTTTATAAAAAGATCCACACAAATGTGGCATTTGGTTTTTAATGAAGCTAGCACAGGGATTTAATGGATGGATAGTCGTTTTATTCAGTGGTACTGGAAGAATTGGTTAAAACAAATCAACATAAGCCTCATGCCTTATCGATATATATTAATTCCAAATGAACCAAAAATCTGAATGTTAAAATTTAAATTTAAAAACTTGTTAGAGAAAAAAATATCAGAGAAAATCTTTATTAATTTAGGTGAAGAGACTTGACACCAGAAGACTAATTATTTATTGATTGATAAATATGGAACACTTCATGAATTTGCATGTCTTCTTTGCCCAGGAGCCATGTTATGTGCTGCTGAAGTGAGCACATAATCCTTTTTTTTTTTAACAGCACAAGATAAATCGACTCCATCAAAACAATAAGAATAACAATAACAACAGCAACAACAACTTTTGGACTCTGAACATCACTGTTAAGAGATGAAAAGACAAGTTTCCCATTGGGAGAAAATATTTGCAAATCATATGTCTGAACTGGACTTGAATCGAGAATATACCGAAGTTTGCATTGTGATAAAATGTCCTTAGTTAAGAAATTGAGATATCACTATGATTAGATTCATAAATTTACATAATTTGTTTGTTATGCAATGAATCTGCAGATAATTGCAAATGGAGTAATAATTGAAGAAAGAATTATTTCAGAAAGGATGTAATTTAATATATGTTGAGACATCTCCTGAGATATTTCTAAAATTAAAATTAAAAATGACATACATTAAAATGCATACTTAACATGGCAAATAATTTTATATAGCTTATTTACCAATCGTATATGAAAACATTCCTTTTTCTTTACCTCTCTTGGAGGACAATCCTAGATTTCAGACAAGATTTAGCACAAATTCACTTCTAGAACATACAGTCTTTTATCTTTTATTAGAATTGAAGAGGCCATTTTCTCTCATCTAGCTCCTGTTTATTCCTTTACTGAAATCATTGTTGTTCCTTTATTCTAAGACTCTAGGGTATTTCACTGCATGTTCTAAAGGAGAGATTGATAGTACTCCCACACTCACAATAGTAGTACCAAGGAAATTTTGAGAAATTCTACTTTATGAGAAATATTTTTATGGCTGATATGAAAATTCCCTAAAGACTTTCAGAAAACTCATGTACTTTACCCATCTAACTTTGTTTAAACTGATGAATCAAAACTACAGGAATTTAAAATTTAACAGGTATTTTGTTCCAAATGCAGATATTCTTACTTTTGCTTTTATTGGGGGGGAGTCACAAGGTGAATATTCTATGACAGAATTTTCCAGCTATCAAAATTAATTCAAGAATGTATTTTTTTATTAAAAATTTATTTTTCAAATCAAAACCACCTCACCTTTGTTAGAATGGCTATTATCGACAAGACAAATAATAATAAATGTTAGAGAGGTTGTGCAGAAAAAAATCCTCATATACTGCTGAAGGGAATACAAATTGGTACAGCCACTATGGAAAGCAATATGGAGGTTCCTCAAACAATTAAGAATAGAATTTCCATACGACTCAGCAATTGCTCTTCTAGGTATCTACCCCCAAAATCAGAAAACATTTATCCATAAAGATATCCGTTATCCCTAAGTTCATTGCAGTATTATTCACTGTGGCCAAGACATGCAAACAATCAAACTGTCCTTCGATATATAATTGGATAAAGAAGATGTGATATCTATATCTATATATCTATGTATCTACATATGTAGATTCTATCTATGTATATGTATAGATTTATCTATGTATATGTATTATTATGTATATGCATATATTTATATGTATGTATATGTATACATAGAGATAGATAGATATAGATAGACATATCTATGTATCTACCTACATATCTATAAATATAGATATATAGATAGAGTGGAATATTACTCAGTCATAAGAGAAGAGGAAATATTACCATTTGCGACAACATGGATGGATCTTGAGATTATCAGGCTAAGTGAATAAGACACACAGAAAATGGTGAGGACCATATAACTGCACTCACATGTGGGATATACAACTGAAAGCAACAAATAAACAAGACAAACAAACAAAAATCATAGACACACATACAACAGTTTAGTGCTTATCAGAGGGTAAGGGGGATTGGTAGATGAGGGTAAAGGGGGTCAAATGTATGGTGATGGAAGGAGATTTAACTGGGTGGTAAGTACACAATGCAATATATAGCTGATGCATTGTAGAATTGTACACTTGAAACCTACATAATTTTACTAACTAATGTCACCCCAACGCATTCAATAAAGAGGAAAAAAAAACAGAAAAATAATTTCTTCTCTGCCAATTTTGGTCAGAATTATGATGTGTGTTTTAATAACTGTTGTTAAATGTGTATTTTTTGAAATCATATTGTAATAGGATCTATATTCATTGTATATTTGAAGGGGGGTATCCTTTTTTCCCAGTGGTTTCAAAGTGCTATTCAATTTCATGACATTTGCCTTTACGTACGTACTATTTCTCAGTGTTATTAAAGTCAAAAACACTGCCCTTACTTCCTAGCTACACGAACCATTGATTTAGTGTCTTGTAAATAATATATAACTAGTGTAGATAAGGTTGTAGGATGACTAATGATATTGCTATAACATTATCTTGTTTTTACCAACAAACATATTTCACTTCACACACTCAGAGACAGATAACCAATGTTTCCCTGTTTCTTATGCAATCTTGACAGTTAAAAACATTGAGAGCATTGTGGTATTTTGTAGTCTTCACTGCTTTTCAGAACTATGGCACATATAAACACTTCTCCTGTATGTGATGAGTAGGTCAAAAGACAGTGATGTGTTTGAATTAGTAAGGCACAATGATATTTTTATAATAGTGTCTTCACAGACTTGCCATAGTTACACTGTTTTTTTCCGCTGAAGTAGTTAAAATGTGTGTGCATGTTTGCAAAGTTAATGTTTTTAAGAAAAAGATATGAATTATTATTATTATAGTTATGCAAAGAGTATTTCTAAGACTCTTCCTAAAGTGAAACATGCTGTCAATACTACATTGTAAATCAGCATTTCCAAAAAATAAAAAAAGCAAATCCTTCTTTTAGAGCACAACAATTATATTTGGATCTAAGATCTTCATAAAGACATAGGAAAGTGTTTAGTAGATTATGGCATAGTGTGTTTTAATACTTTAAAACCTTAGCTAATTTATGAAGATTCAAAGTTCAGTCTAGAAAACCATCAAATTGGCTTTCGATCAGATTAGTTTCAAGTAGCCAATCTTAGTATTTAGAATCCCATGTGAATTAGTTAGTTAGAGGTAAACCAATCATTTCCAGGATCTCTGAACTCAATTTCTCACGTGGATTTGGTCATGAAAATCTTGGAGAAAAACATTATTAACACTTTGTAGGCATGAAAATCACATAAACCAATAGTAAGGGAAAACTTTTTTTGAATGGGTAATGCTAAAAGTAAAAATGAAACTAATATCTTCTGCTCATTTTTTCCCTTAGAAAAGCAGACTAGTTCATCCTTGCTCTACAAATCATAATTTAATTTTTATTGAGATATAATTGAGATATATTTTATTGAGATACAACATTGTATCAGTTTAAGGTAAGCAACATGTTGATTTTTTTAATTAAATTTATTGGGGTGACAATTGTTAGTAAACTTACATAGATTTCAGGTGTACAATTCTGTATTACATCATCTATAAATCCCATGTTGATTTGATACACTGATATATTGTGAAATGATTACTACTGTAGCATTAGCTAACACCTCCAACACCTCACATAATTACAATTTCTTTCATGTAATGAGAACATTTAATATTTATTCTCTTAACAACTCTCTGGTATATAATACTATATTGTTAACTATACCCACCATGCTTATTACTCTTATTAAATGTATAACTGAACATCTGTATATTCTGACCAACATCTCCCCATTTCTTCCACCATTCTACTCTGTTTCTATGAGTTTTTGTTTGTTTGTTCATTTTCAGATTCTATGTATAAGTGATACGATACGGTATTTGTCTTTCTCTGTCTGACTTATCTCACTTAGCAGAATGCCTTCAATGCCAATGATGGGTGCTTAGGTGGTTTCCATAGCCAGGCTGTTGTCAATAATGCTGCAACAGACATGGGAGAACAGATCATTCTTCAATATCCTGTTTTAATTTACTTTGTATATATTCTCACAAATCAGATTACTAGATGATATGGCAGATCTATACCAATTTACATTCCCACCAACACTGCCTCAAGTTTCCCGCTTCTCCACATCCTTCCCAGCACTTATCTCTCATCTTCTCTATGATGGTCAAACAGCTTTGAGGCGATGTTTCCTTGTGGCTTTGATTTGCGTTCTGCTGCTGATTAGTGATGTTTAGTATTTTTCATCAACCTGTTCATCATCTGTGTGTGTTTTCTGAGGGGGGGAATCTGTCCAGATAACTCCGTCCATTTTAAACTGCATTATTTGGTTTCTTGTAATTGAGTTGTCTGAGTTCTTCATACGTTTTGGATATTAATTCCTTATCAGATATATGATTTTCAAATACCTTCGCACGTGCTGTGGGTAGCCTTTTCATTTAGTTTATTGTTCCGTTTGCTGTACTGAAGCTTTTTAGATTGACATAATTTATTATTATTTTTTTTTTTTACTGTTGTTGCTTGAGCTTTTGGTGTCATTTCAAAAAATCACTGCCAAGACTTATATCAAGGACCTTTTCCCCCTATGTTTTCTTCTAGGAGTTTTATGGTTTCATTTCTTATATTCAAGCCTTTAATCCATTTTGAGTTAATTTTTGTAAGTGGTGTAAGATAGGAGTCCAATTTCATTCTTCTGCAAATGATTATGCAGTTTTCCCAACACCATTTATGGAAGAGACTATCCTTTCCCCATGGTACATTGTTGGCTATCTTGTGAAATTAATATTTGACTGTTTATGTGTGGGTTTACATTGGTCTATGTGTCTATTTTTATCACAGTACCATACTCTTTTGATTAGTTTTGTTGTATAGTTTCAAATCAGTAAGTGTGATGCCTCTGTCTTTGTTCTTTCTCGGGATTGCTTTGGCCATTAGGGGTCTTTTGTGATTCATCACAAAGTTTAGGATTGTTTTCCCTATTTTTGTGAACAATGACATTAGAATTTTGATGGGGATTGCATTGACTATATAGGTGACTTTGGGTAGTGTGGACATTTTAACAATATTAATTTTTCTGATCCATGGTCAGAAGATATCTTTCCATTTATTTGTGTCTTCAATTTATTCAAACTCTCATAACTTTCAACACAAATCTTTCACTTTCTTGATTAAATTTAATTCCATCTTTTAAAAAGGATAATTATACCTTCTACCCCATACACACACTCACAAAATGAGGGAAAACAAAACAAAACAAAACAATAACAATAAAAATCACTTCACAATATTAAATTGGAGAAAAATAACGATGGGATAAAATAAAATTCCTACATAAACTAATCATTCTGTTCTCTTAATTTCTTAAGAATCATTCACTGGAGTAAAACAGGTCAATTTACACTTTCTGAATCTCTTCTACCACATCTGTAAAGAAATTTATTCCTGCTTCCTGTGTCTCCACATTGAGAATCAAATAGATAAGTAATAGGAAAGTTTTGAATTACCAGTCAATTGCCAAGTGGTATTGTAATCTTTCAAAACTAAAGATGACATGGTGCCTCAAATAGGAAAAGGCTTATTATGAAAATTCATACTGGTAAATTATGCTAATCTTCTTGATAACCAAATTACAATCACACAAGCAGCAGAAATGCAAAATTTAGTTATATGAAATGATAAACATATTTCATTGACTCATCTGCATATTACTAGTAATCAAGAGGATTGATTTGTTACTTATTAACAAATTCTAACTTTGTTACTTATTTTCTAAGATTTTTGAAAAAGAAAATAAATAACTAATTCTCTGAACTTCAGAATCCTTATCTGTAATATCATATTATGGAGTATCTTTTCCTCATCAGGTAACTACGATTTTGGAATGTGACATATATTAGTTACAACCTGCCTACTTATTCTTATATTCTACCAGACAAGTTAGTAATGTAGCATATTGTTGTTAGTGGGAAAAGAACGTTCAAACACTTTCATCCTATTCTGTTTGGGTTTCAGTCTCTTCATTTCAACAAACAACTCTGGTAAGGTGAACAGTCATTGAATGCAATGGGTCATGACACTATTTGATCTACAGAAATCTACATTTCTAACCTTGATTCTGTCCTTCCATGGCTTTATGGCATATAACAACCACACCTATTAGCAAATGTGTTTCCCTGGCTGATTGCCTTTTTTTAATTTTTTTAATGAGTTCACCATTATCCCTCCAAAACATGGGAGTCATCCTTAAAATCCTCCATTACCATCACTCCATTACTCCAGTATATAATCAATTTTGTCCTTTGTATCTCCTGAATATTTGTGAAAATCTTCCTTTTCTCGCCATTTCATCACTTTCACTTAATCTCTCTCTCTCTCTCTCTCTCTCTCTCTCTCTCTCTCTCTCTCTCTCTCTCTCTCTCTCTATACATATATATATATATATATTTTTTCTACTGTTGACAACTGCAGTAATGATTTAGTTAAATTCCCTCCATTTTTTCTGGTTCTCCTCTACTCTTCACATGCAGCCACAACAGTTTACCCATAAAGAAAAATGATTTTCTCAGCCATATCAAAAAAAATAATAAAATAAAATAAATGCTTCCCATTATTTTTTAACATAGTTATTACATTTCTTATCAAGTCCTATAAGGTAATATCTGCCTTTCACACTACGTCCCCCTATTACTAGACATATGTAGAAAGTGTGATCAAACAATATGATGAATGTTTATTTTTTTAAAAAAACATTACATTAAAAGACATATTGCCATTAATCCCACTCAAAATACTTCTCCTTGTTTTGAACATACTTATCCCATTGCTCTTGCCACTTTCTGAAGCAGTTCTGGAAGTCCTCTTTCATGAGTGTCTTTACTTGCACTCTCTTGGCTGCTTTGACGTACTGAATAAATTCAAAACATTCTCCTTTGATGGTCATTTTGACTTTGGGAAAGAGCCAGAAGTCGCAGGGTGCCAGATACAGTGAATAAGGTGGATAAGAACAGACTAATGTTTTTATTTGCCAGAAATTGCCATATAACGGTACCAGAGTGATGTATGACAGAGCATTGGCATGGTGGAGGATGATCTGCGGCACACTTTACTCACATTTTCCATTTTTCATCCTTATCACATCGTGCTACCTATATTTTTATATGTTTATTTCACACTCACCTTCTGCACTCTGTACAAATCATGTTATGCCCGTCATGGTGTTTTCCCACAGTCTGACTCCTCCTTCTTCTCCCAGTCCTTCCCTGAGTCTACAAGATTGGGTCCTACTTGTAAATTGTCATCTAATAGCATCATACACCTCTCTTTTATAGCATTTGCTGATGTTGAAAATTCTACTTATGTTTATTTTCATCTAGAGCATAAACTTCATAAGGCAGGCACCATCTGTCTTCATTTGCCATTTTGTTATAAAGTGCCTGACATATTTTAGATTTTCAGTAGTGTTTGATAAATACATGACTAAATGGAATAGTACAATGTAAAGGATAGAGCAAAACATTAGGTGATTTCATGGGAAATCCACTTGGGGAATGACTGACAGTGTTCTACTTTATGATTAACTTTTGTATAACAAGCCAAGAAATTCTCTAAGCCCACTCCACCACAACCTATGCCTGAATTTATGACATATGTAGTGTATTGATAGACTTTAAGGGACTACAGTCATTTTGGGGGAAATATGAACTTCCTATAATTTTAGAATTGGAGTAGAGGTGAAGCAGAACTAGTACAATGAGAGAAGAAACAGATATTGAATTAAACCTAGGTTAAAATTCCAATTAGTTCCTAGAGAGAAGCAATTGCCCAAATACAATTGTGAGAAACAAAGAGCAGTTACTATTGATTTTACTTAATAGATAAAGCGACGCTTAATAAAATTCTGGAAGAACGATAAGTAAATTCAAAATCGTGTGACAAGTGCTATATGCACCCTGTGTACCTGGAAATTCTCCAAAACCAATCATTTTTTCCTTATCATCATACAATATAGAACTGATCAGCATTGTGGAGCTAACTGTGGATATGTAATTGTAAATCATTGGTTGGAAATCTAAATTATCATAAACTCCCCATTTTATGTTCATCTATATCATTTATACAATGTCAAATTCCATTATATTGCCTTAATGTCACTAACACTGACTTATACGACAGGATTATTTCATAGACAGCACTAGTATCCAGTAAATGAACTAAACATTACTACCTAGAAAGGACTTACACGAAGATCAATTCAACTCAGCTTTGTTTTCTTTTCTTTTTTTTCAAATTCAGCTACTGAGTCTATTCCCATGATACTTTATTCAGAGATGATAAGGTTGAATTTTCTATCCTTAACATCTTTTCCCAGAAAAAATCAGGTAGATATTGAAGACTGAAATGCAGTTGCATTTGCATTTTCTTACATAAATCAGCTAGCATTATCCTACATGATACTCTTATGAGACAAGTTATTGTACCTTGAGCTATGAAAATGAAGAATACATAGTAATAAAAGTTGTAATCCCTGTGAAGTTCTTTATGGTGTCTAAGTCCTGTTTAACTTTTAGCTCACCTGGGTAGCTCGAGCACATAGGCAATGTGTTTCCTTTCAGAATTCTAGTTCTTCATTTTTCACTATTTCTGCCAGCATTATGCATAACTGAATCATAGCCGTTTGTCCCTATATGTACAAGGAGTTGTTTTACTTATATTTAGTTTTGTTTAAGCATTTTACATGGCCTGCCCTAGTTATCACCAACATAATCAATAAGACAGTCAACATAATCTAGATGTGATCAAATAAATCAATAAAAAACAGCGTGTGCTGTTTTCTTTGATCTCATTGAATGCTCACCCCTTAATATTCTATGTTTTCTCTTAATTTATCAGTGTTTTCCCGATTTTTCCCCCCTTCCTAGTCAAGTGAGGATCTAACTATATTGTCTCCACTATCTCATCACCGTAGCTCTTTTTTGGACAATCTCACGTGATTTGTAAAATCTTGTACTGAATCAAGCCAATCATTTGGTCCTGTGCTTTTTGGTCAGTATTACCCAAAGCTGTGGAAGAAAAAATTATTACAGCAGCACGTTTTATGTCATGGCACACAGTCTTCAAAATTAATTATACCTAAAAGCTAACTACAAATCAATTCCTGAATCACCTCTTTGTTCCTAGAGTAACTCTTTGGGACTATATTAATTATTACTACCACTTTCTTCTCAAAAAATATCCACAGTTTCTACTTTTCTGAGCCATTCACAACAAGTTCCTACACATCTGAATGCCTCCATTCCTACAGCCAAAAGTGGATTTAAAGGGCCAATAATTCTGTCCACCTTCTCTTTTACTATTCTCGAAAAATATTTATCTTCCTTTATATCAACATTTCATGAAAGAACTGTCTGTATTTGATATCTTGACTCTCCAGTTTTTGTTTCCTCATTTTGGGAGGGACTTGAGCGATGAATTCATCAACTCTATAGTGGAGGCTACAGCACTCTGCCCAGTTCCCCTGCAGAACCAAAGAACTAAGCCTCCCTGCTGGTGGGAGACTCCTGCAGACCCTTACAGTTGAGTGCCTTCCTCTGACAGGGGGACTGCTTTGCTCAGTATTGACCTTGTTGGAAGACACTTACATCCAACTGACTAACTGATGCAACTATTCATGCTCCTGACTCCCTTGCCTCAAGTGAGGATGACTGTGAAGAGCCATCGAGCTCTAAAGCTCCTCTTGGTTTTGTTGGTCCTTTTTGTGTTATATTAAGTGAATGGATCTGAGCATCACAAGGGATGTACTGGAAGAAATTCCATAGTTCACCACCCAGATCTCCTCTCCTGCACCCCTCGCTAAAGACAGAGGTACTCATTCCACAGCTTCCAGGATGGTGTTTGCTGATAGCTCAAAGCTGAGTCCCTTCTCCCAAATTAGATGTGTTCTTCGGGATCAACCCGCATCTTATTGGAGAAGTAAGAAGGACAAATCCCTCAGCTCAGATAATGCTGAAGGATCGACCACCTCTAGACTTCTAATGGGATAAAGACGTCACTGTGTGAACTCTCATTCCCTCACATACTCTCTCCACAACTTTCTGGAGACATCTCTCCATGCCGGAGCCTATTTCTTGGGGAAACCACTTTTAAAAACTCACAATTCAGTGAGCCATTGCTGCTCTACTTAAATGACTGTCCTTCAATGTCTCTCCATTGATGTTATAGGTAAAGGTCACAACCCTTAACAATGGCATACACGGCTGTAAATTATATAAACTCCAACTAGCTCTCCACACTGACCACACTGCACTGCATTCTCTGACTATGCTCGTATTTCTACATTCCTTTGAGCACAACAACTTTTCTCTATTTTCTCAAACCAAGCCTTTGCACATTTTACAATCCTGTCTTGACTCTTCATCCCTTCCCTTTCCCCCATTGGCCACTGGGTAGATAATTGCAGTTTAGGATTCAAGTCTCAGCTTAGATCATTTCTTATTCTCTGAAGTCTTTTTGAACCTAAAGACTTGCTATTTCTCTTTTACATCCCATTAGTGTAGTCGCACAACAGCCTAGCCAACTGTCCCTTCGTGTCTTTCCTTAAGGAAAGAAGAGTCTGTGAGATTGTGCCTTTCTGGGACTCTGTTCCATCCTTGCGTTTACACCTTATGTCTCTCTGTCTGTCCCCAAAAGATGGTTTGCAGCCAAAGACGGGTAAGATATCTCACGGGAGATACAACCTAAGCCAGGCGGAACCGAGTGGGGACACCCAATGAGCTGCCTTAGACAAATATGGGAAAGGGCTTTGCCTCCCTTTCCCCCTGCCTGGGAAAGTCTGTTGCTGGCTCTGGCTTTTCACTCGCAGCTATTTGTTAGAGAAATAATGAGGAGAACAAAGATCAGTTATCTCTAAGGAGCTGTTACTATATGAGAGACTTGACATTGAGAAGGTACATACCTTAGGTAAGATATCATGGGACCTTGTACTTCGGCTGTTTGAAGGTTAAAATAATTGGTTTGGGATGTTTCTATAACATGATAAGTGAGTCTTACAGACCGCGCCAAAAACACTGTTACTCCCTTGCATACTCATCAATAAAAGCCTCCAGTTGGCTTTATTCGGGGCTCCAGTCCTCTGAGACTGAGAGACCCCTGGCCTTCTGAGAGATGTAACTACATTAAGTCTCTGTTTCTTTCTTAAAAACTTAACCCAAACTGCCCCTTCTTGCACCCTCACTGCCCTTGTTGCGCGGGACGCGACACATTAGCATTCTATACATTTCATAACTTAGATCTCATCACACTGTATTCATCTTACCATTTTTTTTCATATCTCTCTCACTAGATGCATGTTTCTCAACTGTATCATTAATGTTTGTCTACACTATGCCTTTGACACCTTCAAATATCAAAGAGGAGCAACGTGTTATTTGAATGAATTAGAAATAAAACATATAAACAGTGCATATGTATATTTACAATCCGTGAAATTTCTTATGTGTTAATTCATTTCAAATGTATATACAAAATAGGTAGTATGTTCTGGTCACTGTATTAGAACATGGTGTTACAAAGATAAATAATTTATTTTCTCTGCTTCAAGTGAGTTTTAATTTAAAATGTAGTAGTAAACTAAATATTTGGTTTATTTTCAGTGTGTTAAGCACTGTAAAGATACAGGAATGCATATGGTAGATAGTAGTACTTCAGAGAGAAATGGCAGGATGACAATTTCGAAAATGAATTCTGTGTCAGCACAGAACAATAGTGGGATTAGGGGAAGAAAACGTACTTTTAAAATATGTTGCTATAATCCAAGCAAGAAAATATGATAGTTGAAATAAAATATTGATTATGGAGATGGAGAGCATGGGGGTGAATTAGACAGTAAAAAACAGAGGTAGGATAGGTAATATTTGAAAAATGGAAGTGAGAAGTAAAGGAAAACGGGGAAACAAGGATGAGCCCACAGTCCTCAGGTTTAGAAAAGTGACAAGATAATCTGTGGTATTGTTTACTAGAATAAAGATTTTAGGGTAGAAATGTCTTTCAGTAAAATATGAATTCCATTATGACAATTTAAATGTTATGAATAATGTATTTATAATGGATTATAATTTAGTTGGTTATCAATTATAAATATATTATTCATTGTCATACATTCACCAAGAACTTATTGAAACACAAGTATACGAATGTTACACGTTGGGCTAAGTGCACTGATAGACATATATTTTTAAAAGAGTTTCTATGCCAAATATGCCTGAAAAGGACGAATGGAGAGAGTACAGAAAGACTGTAGAAAGGGGACAATATCCAAACAGAGTCCTGAGAGAGGAATGATAGGTAATATTATGAAGTAATGTAATGTACACAAAGTAGCCAGATCAATGCTGAAGGAAATATTTCTCAATCAATATTGTTTGGAAAGTAACTTTTGGGGCAAAAATTATATTTTTAACTCACGGGTTGCATCGAATATTATTCAAATTGACTGGATTGTTTTATTTATAAAGAATAAATATAAATTAAGAAAATAATATGGAATATTTATGTTGTATTTATATAGGAATGGGCTTTTTATTATATAAATAATATTAAATCACAAAAAAAGGATAAACATATTTGACTAAGAGAAACCTGGATATCATACAATAAGAAAATAATATGATATTAACATTATAGTCTTTATTTTAAGTTTCACAATATGTAAATACACATGACAAAACACCAAGTCTCCTTTCATATTTTATGATAAGAAATATAATTTCAAAAGGAATAAATAAAAGACAAATAATAGGTATAAAATATATCCAGCCTCACATTTATAAGATTTAAAACACATTTATGAATAGCTTCATGAAGACCAGCCTATACGCTAGTCACTTGGGTAAATACTCAAATTTCAACAGTGAAAGAGATAGTCATTCTCCCTGCTTAGATATTGTTTTTAAGCTAGTGGGAAAATCCACATAAAGAAATAAACAAAGACTTAATAATCTATATGGCATAAATCCAAATATTTATGGAATTATATTCAGTTTTTTATCAATGCAAGTAGAAAACAGATTTCTCTCAACAATGTGATATTTCTCTAAAAATATTATGGGAAATGACCTAAGGGCCATAAAAATGGTAAACTGTGAGGCCCACATTAAATATAGAAATACGCAAACAGTAAGAGAAAAAGGGAAATGAATAGCAGGAATGGGTTTGCTCCTACTGTTTGGATGGTTTAGTGAAATGGAAGTTAAGTTTCAGTTGTTTAAGTTGAAATTAAGAAATGGAATTAGAAGTGCAAAACCAGAAGGTTTCATTCATAGTGTAAAATATTAAAAACGAAAGAATTTAACAGCAGCAAAAACCCAAAAGAACACCAGGACATTTTTGTAGGTGATGGATGTTTGTTAGCAGCACCACGGTGGTGGCGATGGTACCGGGGTGTATGGATATATCCAAACTCATAAAGATGCGTACGTTAAATATGTGCAATACTTTGTATATTGCTTATTCTTCAAAGCTGTTTTTTAAAAAGAAAGAATCTGATTTGTAATAATTCTGGTTATGTGATAATACTTAGTATAGCCACAGGGCCAAAAGGAACACTACAGTCAGAAAGAATTAAAGATGTCAAAAAAAGGGGGGGGGGTGAAATAAACCAAGTTTAATTTTTTATTTTAATTAAATGTGGGTAAAAACCATAAACACAATTGGTTAAATCTATCTTAGCTTAGCTGACTTAAAACCTTTCTATCCAACATAATAAATTCAATCTAATCCAGAGGTTATTTTTTTCCTCTTTTAATAATTTTAATAATTATTCTGTAATACTTCAAAGAAAATGTTGTGAAACTAATTGCAAACTGCAGCTGTTAAAATTTAAAAAAATAAAGAATTTATGTGGAAATAGTATCTATTTACTAGTAGATCACTCATGTCTCTTTAGGTAAATCTAAATTGTATTTTCCATTTATCTACAATAAAGTGAAATCTTATCTTTGTAAAATCTAATAGTTCTATTTAATTGGTTGTAGGAGAAAGAGGGCAAGTGATACTATTAAAAAATGATATTTGCTTCTTTGAAAGTAATTCTTTGCTACTTTATTATAATAGAATAGTAATTAAATGGACTTATTGTCTTTTTTAAGTAAGTAACATTTTTTTTTCCTCATAAATGGCCCCAACCCCTTTATGGACATTAAAAGTTGTTTTCACATAAGTACCTCATTAAATAAATATTTTAATATTTGAATTACATCAGAAGTAATTTTCTTGAAATGTTTGAAAATAAAAGGACATTTTCATCTGATCATCAGATGAAAGAATTTTAAAGGGACTCCAGTTCTAATTTAATTGTGAGTAAGGTAAAGTGCTATAAAATTTTTCATAGTATATAAAACAAAAAAATCTGAACAACAATCCTTAATTTAGTATGTTTCAAATTCAATTTTAAATTTAATCATGCAGTGTATTTTTTTTTAAAATAGCAACATATACATTAGAAATAAGTAGATAAGTAAGCAATATAATAAGACAAGGATCCCGATCCAACTGTTCAGTATAGGAATATCTGAGATTATTTATTAATTAAGTATAAAATTGAAAAATGTATCATATAGGATATTTTCTGTGTTTTATTCCTCATTTTTAATCCTCTTGTTTCCCTTCATTAAAAGTTAAATGCTACCTGAATTTGTTTAAGCTTATCATTGCTTTTTTTTCATATTATAACCAATGGTTATTACATATGTTATATATATATATATATATATATATATATAGTACGGGGACATTATCAATATGGTGACATACTCAATGCCATTTTTATATTACTAGCTTTCTATAAAATGGCATTATTTTTAATTACCATATTTGATTTCACTCTCACTGCGACTTTTAATATCCGTTATCCTATTGATGATCATTTGAGTTGTTTCGTGTTTATTTTAAAGAACAATACGGCATTGACCTTGTTTTGTAAGTGTCCCCAGGTAAACCTATGATCGAGTTACCCAGGATATGTACAGTGATGAGTGGATGCTCTGTGTTCTTATTCATAAATGTAAAGACTGTAAAAATAATGCAGATTGTTTTCCAAAGTAGTTGTACCAATCCACATTTCCACCAGCACTGACTAGGAGTTATAATGGCTCCACGTCTTCAATAGAACTTGGTTTTTCCAGACTCTCAGTACCTGCCATTCTGGTACATACAAAAATTTAAAATTAAGGTTTAGTTTTATGCTTATTTAATTATTAACAATATTAAGGGCTTCTTATATGTTTCTGGCCAAAGTATATTCACTTTTGCTTTACGAATATATAAAACATGTATCTTTATATACTGCATCTATTTGAGTATTGTATGTATGTTTATATTTTCTATACTACACATAGTATATTACAATGTATATGCATGTTCATATTTTCTATATATTCATGTGGTATGTATACATATAATTATATCAGCACATATCCTAACATATTATGTCTATTAAAATTATATATGTATAGATATACATATACATGCCACATATATTATTGGATGATATCTTTCTCATTGATATATTGATATTTTAACTACTTTACATTTGAAATATACCAATTGCCATTTATTTACGTGATTAAAATTATCTCTCAATTTATAACTTTTTTGCTTCTTTTTGTTGTCTTTTTATGAAGTGATATTATTAGTTTTGATACATTTGAATTTTTCATTTGAATCACTTTTATATAGTGCCCTTTGAGTTTTATTTATGAAACACTTATCTCTTTTGCGAGTGTATATACATTATTTTAAAATAGTTTTAGAATTATAGACAAGTTGTGAAGATAGCATGGAGTTCCCATATACCCCACAGATAAATTCCTCTATCATTGTTATAGTACTTTATGGTACACATGTCACAATTAATGAATAAATATTGATGCATTAAGTATATTCCATACAGTATTTAGATTTCCTTTATTTTTACCAAATGTTCTTTTTCCATTCCAAGATCCTACCCAAGATGCAGTACATTTAATAATATAGTTCTTAAGCTCTTCTTGACAGTTACAGATTCTCGCATTTTTCTAATTTTAAACGACCTTTACCGATCTGGGATCTGGGAGTCTGGTTATGTGTTTAGTAGAATCACATCACTAAGATCTGTCTGATATTAGCTACATGATTACACAAAGGACACTAGTATTTGGACAACGACCACAAAGTTGTTCCCCCGTGAAGTTAATCTTCTCCGCTTTCCATATTGGTTTCTTTGGGAAAAAAGCATTATGTGTAGTCAACACCAAAGAATAATAAAGTTATTCCCCATCACCTTCAGGATAAACTATTTACATGCATTATTTGCAATGTCTCTGCATGGGAAATTTGTTATTCTCCCAGTCATCTATTTTTCATTCATTTATATTAGAATGGCTTCGTAAATATTTATTTTATACTTTAGGTTAAATCTAACACTGCTGTATTCATTTTCCTGCTTAACTTATTCCAGTTATGGTCTTTGGGAGTTTTTCGGTAGATTCTTGTCTTCCTCATCATTTCATGTGATGTGTGCTATGTGTGTGCGCGTGTGTGTTTGTGTGTGCACTTTACCATCATGTTATATAACTTCCTTAAAATTTCTTATTTTTCTTCGGTATTGTGCTTCTTTGCTTTTCTATGTAATTTTTTTAGAATCAGATTTTCAAGTGTCAAAAATAATTTCAGATTGGGATCTCATTGAAATCAGAAGATCGGGCGTGACCAGTTAGCTCAGTTGGTTAGAATGGAAAAAGAAATTAAAATCTGAAGGCCAATTTGGGGAGAACTGAAATCTAAGTTATAATTCATTAATTTTCTATAACTGTATTTATTTACATAGGTCTTTATAATGTCTTAAAATAAATTTTTATTATAATGCCTCCACAAATGGCTTGTTCATCTTTTACTAGTTGCATTTCTACATACATAACACTTTTGTGGAAATTACAAGTGTTTTGCTTTAAATTCCGTTTTTATCTCTGTTACTGATGAATATCAAGAAACACTATAAAGGGAGATTGACTTCTGGCCTGAAGTGTAAGGAATTCCACTAACCTGCTCCTACATTAGTAAAATTAATAGAGAAAAACACTATCGGGGGAATAAAAAGACCAATCGTTTAAAGCATATAGACATTATCCTAAAGAGAAATAGCCATGAAGAAACATCCCAAAAAAACTGACGAAAATGTACATGAATTATCTTTGCCAGAGCCATCAGGCAAGAGAAAGAAATAAAAGGCGTCCAAATTGGGAATGAAGAAGTTAAAATATCACTCTTTGCAGATGACATGATGCTATACATAGAAAACCCTAAAGACTCCACCAAAAAGCTGTTAGAAACAATCAATGAATAGAGTAAAGTTGCTGGCTACAAAAATCAACGTACAAAAGTCCATTGCATTCCTATATACTAACAATGAAATCTCAGAAAAAGAAATACAAAAAACAATTCCCTTTGCAATTGCAGAAAAAGAATAAAATACCGAGGAATAAATTTAACCAAGGATGTGAAGGATTTATGTGCTGAAAACTATAAGACATTTTTGAAAGAAATTGAAGAAGACACAAAGAAATGGAAAGACATTCCGTGCTCATGGCTTGGAAGAATCAACATAGTTAAAATGGCCATATTACCCAAAGCAATATACAGATTTAATGCAATCCCCATTAAAATCCCAATGGCATTTTTTAAAGAAATAGAACAAAAAAATCATCAGATTTGTTTGGAACCACAAAAGACCCCGAATAGCCAAAGCAATCTGAAGAAAAAAGAACAGTGCTGGAGGTATCACACTGCCTGACTTTAGCTTGTACTACAGAGCTACAATAATCAAAACAGCATGGTATTGGCAGAAAAACAGACACATGGACCAATGGAATAGAATTAAGAACCCAGAAATAAAACCACATAAATATGGACAGATAATTTTTGACAAAGAAGCTAAAAACATACAATGGAGAAAAGATAGCCTCTTCAATAAATGGTGCTGGGAGAACTGGATAGCCACGTGCAAAAGAATGAAACTGGATTGTTATCTGTCACCATGTACCAAAATTAATTCAAAATGGATCAAAGATTTAAGCATAAGACCTGACACAATAAACTGCATAGAAGAAAACATAGGTACCAAACTTATAGACCTTGGGTTCAAAGAGCATTTTATGAATTTGACTCCAAAGGCAACGGAAGTAAAAGCTAAAATAAACAAATGGGACTATATGAAACTTAAAAGTTTCTGCACAGCAAAAGAAACCATCGACAAAATAAAGAGGCAACCGACTGAATGGGAGAAGATTTTTGCAAACAGTTCCTCCGATAAGGGTCTAATATCCAAAATATACAAGGAACTCATGAAACTCAACAACCAAAAAAACAAACCACCCAATTGAAAAATGGGCAGAGGACCTGAAGAGACATTTCTCTAAAGAGGACTTACAAATGGCAAATAGACATATGAAAAAATGCTCAACATCACTAATCATCAGAGAAATGCAAATAAAAACCACAATAAGGTATCACCTCACCCCAGTCAGAATGGCTATCATCAAAAAGACAAATAGCAACAAGTGTTGGACAGGCTGTGGAGAAAAAGGAACCCTCATACACTGTTGGTGGGAATGCAGACTGGTGCAGCCACTATGGAAGGCAGTGTGGAGGTTCCTTAAAAAATTACGAATAGAATTACCATATGACCCAGCAATCCCTCTCCTGGGTATCTACCCAAAGAATTTGAAATCATTTATACATAAAGACACGTGTGCTCCAATGTTCATTGCAGCTTTGTTTACGGTGGCCAAGACATGGAAACAACCAAAATGTCCTTTGATAGATGACTGGATAAAGAAGTTGTGGTATATATACACAATGGAATACTATTCAGCGTTAAGGAAAGATGATATAGGAACATTTGTGACAACATGGATGGATCTTGAGAATATAATGCTAAGCGAAATAAGTCAGACAGAAAAAGCAGAGAACCCTATGATTTCACTGATATGTGGTATATAAACCAAAAACAAGACAAACAAATGAGAAACAAGAACTCATAGACACAGACAATAGTTTAGTGGTTACCAGAGGGTAAGGGGGGTGGGGGTAGGGAGATGAGGGTAAGGGGGATGAAATATATGGTGATGGAAGGAGAACTGACTCTGGGTGGTGAACCCACAATGGGATATATTGATGATGTAATACAGAATTGTACACCTGAAATTATGTAATTTCATTAACAATTGTCACCCCAATAAATAAATTAAAATAATTAATTAATAAAATAAAATAAAATAAAATGTACATAAATTAGATGTGAAAGTTAAGAGCCTGTGCTGTTTGAATCACGAATGTCCCCGCCTCCCCACTCCCAGCTGGGTGAGACATGTCCTCCACAGCAGACTGCTGCTGACAGGACACAGGGCCCCTCCCCTACCACAGTTCGCAGGTGAAGGGATTTCTTTCTAAAGGAGCAGGACACCAGCTTTTCTCATTCTGGCCCCCATCTGTGGCTCAGGATGTCTTAGCCAAGTGTGGGTGACAAACGGAGTCCCCTATTCCATTGAATTCTACTGTGCAGTGAGCTAAGGAGACTGGGGCCCTGGTCACCCCGGTCTTAGCTTCTGCTTCAAATCCAGAAGATGCAAGCTAATAGGTCTTCCAGATGCTACCCCACCCTCCATTGAATGTTAAGCACCGAGAGCAGGGTTTCACTCTTTCTTCACTCAGAGAAAATCTTGCAGTTGTGCCCAACCACAGATCCAGAGCAAGGGCTTAAGGGATTTTTCTTGGGGGAGAAGCAAGTCAATAAACAGCTCCTAATCTCTTCCCAACACCTGACTTCATTTGAAATTGAGTCTGAATAAAATGAAGCCTCATGAGCAGTGGAGGTTGTGATGAAAGAGCTTAATACACAGGCTGAATTGCCGGTAGTCTAGTTTGCAGAAGAGAATTGAGAAATAAGGCTGCTCGTGGGGGAACCCTCCTGGGATCAGAACAAGTATTAAACACTGCCCTCCAAAACTATTCTTTCACAAGAGTCATAATATTATAGGATTGGTTGTAAAAAATATTTGTGTCCTCAGTACATTGTTTAAAACAATTGTGCAATTAACAGTCAATTAGCGAAGTTTAAGAGCTCGGTGTGTTCATAGAATAACAAAAAGAGATCAGATCATATGGTACTTGTCTTTCTCTTTCTGACTTATTTCACTTAACATAATGTTGTATAATGTGATGGCTTGGTGTGAGGTCGGGGTGGTGGTGGATGGGGGGAGGGGGGTTCACGATGTGAGGGATGTAAAAATAAAATAAAATAAAATAAAACTAAAAAAAAAAAAAGAGAGATCAGAAATTCCCTACCAAAACCATCGTCATCCTATGGCGACTGTAGGTACAGGCAAAGCTGCACCTCCTTGGGGAGGAACAACAGAGGCTTAACAGTGGGGGAGGAAAAATAGGCTTCACGAAAGTAATGCAAACATGTACTGAACACGCGAATAAGCCAATAACAACAACAAGCCCTGGAAGGGAGGACACTTACCTAAACTTGCTGTAATATGTAAAGTTTTCAGTTTCCAACAAAAATTACTACAAACAAATAGGAAAGTATAACCCAAACACTGGGAAAAAAATCAGACAAAACAAAATATGCCCATGAGAATTACCAGATGTCAGATTTATCAGAAAAGTACTTAAAAATAGCCATTGTAAACATGGTCATAACGTTTATAAGGAAAATCAAAATTAAGCAAGTAAAGGAAGGTATGATAACAAGTTGCATCAACTAAAGTATATCAGTAAAAAGATAGAAATTATTTAAAACTATTACAGATGTAAATTCTGGAGTTAAAAAACACAATAACTGAAATTTTAAAAATTCACTCAAGGACCTCAACAGGAGAGCTGAACTTGAAGCAGAAAGAATATTGCAGTCCTGGAGACTGATCAATATAGATTATGCAAGTCAAAGAGCAGGAAAAAAATGGAGAAAACTGAAGAGCTTCCGAAAAATGTAAAACACTATTAAACCCACCAACATCTGCATACTGAGAGCACCAATGTGAGAGAAGAGAAAGAAACAACACAAGTATTCAAAGAAATGATGTCTGAAAACTTCTCTAATTTATGGAAAAACAATAAATTACATATCCAGAAAGCTCAATGAACTTCAAATAGAATAAACACAAAGAAGTTCACAAACAGGCACATCATAGTAAAAATGCTAAAAATCAAATGAAAGGAATATCTTACAAGCCATGAAAAAACTGGCTCATCAATTACAGGGGAAGCACAGTAAAATTAACAGCAGAATCCTCAGTGTGAACATTGGCAGCCAGAAAACAGTGAGATAACAAATTTTAAGTGCTCAAAGAAAAAACTGTCAACCCAAAATCATAAATGGAGCAAAATTGTGTTCCAAAAATGAAGATAAAATAAAGGTTTTCTTTCCAAGATAAACAAAAGCTGAGAGGATTTTTGCTAGTAGACCTTCCATACAACAAATAGTGAAAGAAGTTCTTTAGGGTAAAAGCAAGTAACCCCAGATGTTAAAATCCACAGGAAAAAGACAAAGGGCACCTGTCAAGATAATAATATAATTATATAAAACAATTTAAAGGCATGCATATTTTCTCTTTTCTTCTTCTAATAGATTTGAAAAGCGATTGTATGAAATAGTACGTCCATAACGTATTGTTTGGCCTGTAACATATACAAATGTAACATGTATAATATATTTGCAGTAATAGCACAAACAACATGAGTGGGAGCAAGGCTGTATTGGCTAGGAAAATCAATATAAATGGTAAAGTAGCAAATATAACATTGTATTATTTAAAAATATGTAACATTAACAGGTATAACTTATAAAAACAATAAGAGAGAGAGACAGAGACAGAGAGAGAGAGAGAGAGACAGAGAGAGAGAGAGATAGAGACAGAGAGAGAGAGAGAGAGAGAGAGAGAGAGAGAGAGACAGAGAGAGAGAGACAGAGAGAGAGAGAGAAGGGAATGACGTTATATAGAATCACATCTGTGAATCTCCTGGAATTTGGCTAGTATAAATCTGAAACTGATTCTGATAAGTTAAGATGTATGTGGTAATCCCTAAAGCAACCACTGGGGGAAAAAATTAGAAAAGTATAGTGAATAATCATTAAATAAATTAAAATACTACAATAAAAATATTCAGTTAATGCAAAAAAATCCATAAATGAGGAATAGAGTAAGACATGAAACATAGAAACCTAAAATAGAATGGAAGATGTTTCCCGCTATTTCAATGAAAACATTACATGTGAGTACATTAGGCAAAGATTGTCATATTGAATTAAAATGAAAAAAGCACGCTCTATGTGCTCTTTATAGGGGACACAATTTAGATTCAAAGATACAAATAAATTTAAAATTAAAGGACGAAAGGAGATAAATCATGGAAATAGCACCTACAAGAAAACTGGAGTATTGTCTGATATTAATATCAGACAATATAGACTTTAAAACAAAAAAAAAGGTTACCAGAGAAAGCAATGAACATTTCATCATAATAAAAGAATCAATCCATCAGGAAGATAGAAGAATTACAATGATATAATTATATATATGAGATCTAATAGTAGAACACCAAAATACATGAAGCAATAACTGACAGAAAGGAGAGAGAACTAAACAGTTCAATAATCATAGTTGGGAACTTCAATACCTCCCATTCAGTAATGGATAGATTTATGAGACTGAAGAGCAACAAGAAAATTGAAGACATAAACAACATTGTAAACCAACCAGAACCAACAGACATCTATAGATCTAACAATACATCGATAGCAGGTTAGACATTCGTTTCAGGTACCCAAGGCACATTCTCTAGGATACACCATGCGCTAGGCCATAAAACAAATGAAAATAAATTTAAAAGAAAAGAAATAAAACAAAGTATGTTTTCTGACAATATGGAATAAAAGCAGAACTAGCAGTAGAACAACACACATAAATACTAATGGGTCAAAAAATAAACCAAAAAGGAAATCCAAAAATATTTTGAAAGGAATAAAACTAAAGACAAAATAAATAAAGTTTTTTGATGCATCTAAAGCAGTACTTAGAGGAAAATATACAGCTATAAAATATCTATATTAAGAAAAAGAAATATCTCGAGTCAATAATCTAAACTTTCAACCTCAAATGCTGAAAAGAGAGGAACAAACTAAACCTAAAGAAATTGTGAAGAAAGTAACATATATTAGGGCAGAAATTAGTGTAAGAGAGAAGAGAAAAATAATAGAGAAAAATCAATAAAACCAAAGTTGATTCTTTAAAAATGTCAGCAAAATTGATAAACATTTAGCTATATTGATCAAGAGAAAAAGAGAGAAGACTCAATTCTAGAATCATAAATATAAAAGGGGGCATTACTACTGAACTTACAGAAATACAAAGATAATAAAGGAATGCTATGAAAAAGTGTACACTAACAAATAAGGTAACTTAGATGAAATAATAATTTCTAGACAGACACAAACTAACAAAGTTGACTCAAGAAGAAATAAACAAACCGATTAAGTAAAGATATGAATAGGTAACAAAAAATGACTCATAAAGAAAGAAATGCCCAGAAGTTCTCACTACTGAATTCTACCAAAGGTTAAAGAATTAATGCCAATTCTTCACATACTAGTCCAAAAGGTAGAAGAGGAAACATATCTCAACTCATCTTATGAGGCCAGTGTTACACTGATTCCAAAACAAAACACATCAAAAGAAAATATACCTAAAGGCTAATATTTCTTATGAATGTGGATGTAAAAATCCTCAGCAAAATACTAGCAAATCATATTCAGCAAAATCCAGAAAAAAGCATATTCCATGGCCATGTGAGATATCCCAGAAATACAAAGTTGATTTAAAACTCAAACATCAATTAATGTAATTGATCATATTAATTGAGTAAAATACACTATCATGATCATTGCTACAACTTCAGTAAAAGCATTTCATAAAATTCAATGCCTTTTCATGAAAAACAAAAACAAACAAAAACCAAAAACAATCAAACAACAACAACAACAACAAACATACCTAAACCAACTAAGCATGTAAGATAATTCTCTAAATTATCAGCTAGGGGCATGGTCAGCTAGATGAAAAGAGCATCTATAGAACAGCCATAACTAGCATGATATTTATGAGTGAAAGCCTGGATACTTTCTTCCTAAGACAGTGAACCCGAAAGGATGACAACTGTGGCCAGTTCTATTCAATATTGTACTGAATATTTTATCCAGAGCAATTAGGTAAGACATGGAAATAAAAGCCATTCATATTGGAAAGACAAAAGCAATATGCCCTCTATTCACAGATTACATAACCTTGCAGTATACGACATTATAAGAATTCCGCTTAAGAACTACAGTAAGTCCTCACTTAACATCATGGGTAGGTTTTACGACTTTAAGTGAAACCACATGTAAGGAAACCAATTCTACCACAGGCTGACTGGTATAAACAAGAGGTGCCTTCCTACCACAAGTCACCCAAGTTATAAGGAAACAACTCTGACCAAGGCCCAGCTGTATTTGCATGTATAAGTCAGCAGATTTGCAGGATTCAAGATCAATATATAAAAATCAATTGCATTTCTGCATACTTCAACTCAATTTGCAACAGCATCAAAAATAATAGAATACTTAGGAATATATTTAACAAAATAAGAGCCAAACTTATTCTCTAAAAACTGCAAAACTGGTGGAAACAAATTAAAGACAATCTAATAGGGAAAATATTCCACGATTTTGGTCTGAACACTGTTAACATGGCCATATTCCTCAACCTGTGAGGTCAGCTAGGGGCATGGTCAAAGCGGCCGGGAGCAAAGTCATACCCCTCTGCCAAGTCAGACCCCTCCTCTCATGACGGAAACTGGGGCCCCTGGCATTTCCCAGAAGAGGCAGCAGACCTTGGTGCAATAAACAACTCCAGACACAGCCGCTGGGGCCCTATCTGCGCTGGGGGTGGGGGCCTGCTCATCTGCCACCTCACTCAGCCAACCCCCTCCCCCAAATAGCATATCTGCCTCCCTCCTCTGCCCTGGGAGCCACTTCACAGGCCCCGTCTGCGGACCGCTGCACCTCGCCCGGGAGCGCAGAATAAAGCCCTCACTTTTCTCCACCTGCCTGACTCTCTTAGCTTCACTGTCGCGCAGCAAGCCTTACACAACCTAATCAACAAATTCAACAGGAATCTTTCTAAGAATCCCAGCTAATTCTTTTGGCGGAAATTGACAAGCTGATTCTAAAATCCATTCGGAATTGCAAGGGACCCAGCATAGCCAAATCAATCCTGAAAAAGAAGAATAAAGTAGGAGGACTCAAACTCCCCAATTTCAAAATTTACTATAAAACAATGGTAGCATGCCCCCCCACACAGACACACACACACACACACAGACACACACACACACACACACACACAGTTTCACTTTCCACAGGTTCAGTTACCTGCAGTAAACCCTGGTAGCAAAACATTAAATGGAAAATCCCAGAAATTAACAATTCATAAGTTCTAAATTGCAGGCCATTCTGAGTAGTGTGATTAAATCTCATGCTGTCCCACTCCAACACATGCTGCCCAGGATGTGAACCACCCCTTTGTTCATCACACTGTATACAATACCCCCCTGTCGGTGCCTGCCAAGGCCAGGAACAGTCCCTGAAGTGGGGAGTGAGGATTGAGAAAAAAGAAGAGAGACAAAGATGGGATCCAGAGGGCAGGCAATTCTAAGTAGACTGCCGCAGTTCTAAGTAGAATGCCTCACCCCAAGTTTATTTTGGCAGCTTATATACTCTGGGCATCAAAAAGTAACAGAACTGTCTGCAATCTAATAGTTACAATGTTTGGATACACAAGGGCCTGTTTTTCGGCCAGCTCCGCACTTCCTGACCTTGTCTGGTTCTGTGTTCTCAAAGTAGCAAGTTTTGCCTTGCTGGGAGCACAAACCACTCAAGGAAGTCAAAGGTTCAACATTTCACAGAACAACACCTGCTAGCACGTCAGCACGGTTTCTCACACCCCCCATTACTCACTTAGCCACCTCAATTATTAGATGGACCCTCATGGTATGGCAGTGCTTGTGTTCAAGTCACCCTTGTTTTACTGAATGCCCCCAACGTGCAAGATTAGTAATGCTGGCAATTCAGATAGGCCAAAGAAAAGTGGTAAAATGCTTCCTTTAAGTGAAAAGGTGCAAGTTCTTGATTTCATAAGGGGAATAAAAGCCATATACTCAGGTAAGTAAGATCTACGGTATTAAAAAAAAATTTGTGAAATAAGATAATTTGAGATAGAGACCACATTCACATAAATTTATTACAGTATATTGTTATAATTGTAATTTATTATCAGTTGTTGTTGATCCCTTACTGTGCCTACTTTCTAAATTAAATTTTATCATAGGTATATATAATATGTGTAAGAAAAAACATTGTACATTTAGGGTTTGGCATTATCCGAAGTTTCAGGCATCAACTTGGACTGACAGTTTGATACTGGCACAAGGATATAAATATAGATTAATGGAATATAATTGACAGTACAGAAATAAACCTAAACATCTATGTCAACTATAATATGATAAGAGTGGTGAGATCATGCGATGGAAAAAGAATAGTGTCTTCAACAAATGGTGCTAGGCCTCCATAGGGGATACTATGTTAACAGAATGAAGACAGATCTTACCTCTAACTTAATCAAACTGCTTTCTCCCTGATACTGATGGGTTTGGAGTTTTGTTGTCTGTTTGTGGGGAGGCAGGGAGCTTTTTGACTACTTTTATGAACGATTCATTCATTTTTTAACTTTATCAAATGTGTATTAAAATGTATTTTTAGGAGTCCATTAAATTTATTGTGTCAATTATGTTCTTTGATTGTAAATGCCACTTGTGGATGTTTTTGTGCATATGCTAATATGTATGTCCAAGGAGTTAATTAGGTATGAAAGTTATCTTCAAATCACTCGATATATTTATGTATTTCTTAATTTATTCATGTATTTCTATCAACTTTTGATTTATACATATATATATATTGAATATGTGTGACAGCATAAAGGATCAGCTACAAAAATTTTCACTTGGTTGGTGTTTATGTGACATATTTTGCTCATATTTTAATGACACATATTTTTAATTATATTTAGTTCTTTTGTAAACAGCATGTAGTTGGATTTTCCTTACTCTATTCTGTTAATGTAAATTTAGTAAATCTAGAATTCTGTGTATTTACCATTATTTTAAATAGTATTGCATTTAGACCTTTCTGTATACTCAAATTTTGAACTTATTTGTACTGTTTCTTATATTTCCTTGCTTTTCTTGTCTTCTTTTCAATTGAGCGGTTTTTCTCATTTTGTTTTCTCACATTCATTGCCTCGAATCATATACATTCTGTTTATATTCTGCAGTTGTTATGACCATGATGTCAACACGCATACTTAAACTGGATCCGTCAGGATTCAGTGACTGAAACCTAAACCATCCAAAGAATATTAAGGAGCAAAAGACATCTAATGTAAGAACTCAGTGGTTATAAAATTATTGAAAGCATTGGAGGAATATTCTCCAGAGGCTGTCACCAGAAATCTTGTGAAAATAATTCATACCATTGTGTAGTTGCTCTCCAACAATGAGAATGTCATTGTATAACATGTCACCACCACCACGACTGCAATTACCCCTGGACATGTATGAATATGGAATAAGTGAATCCATCCAATGGCCTGCAGACATAGAAAAAAGCAACAGAAAATTGAGAGTTCTGTCATCTCAAACTTTAGTCGCTGCTTCTTAGAGATAAAACACAATTTAGTATCAAGGATGCCAATTGCAAAGAACCCAAGATAGGAAGTTTTCAGATTTCCATCCTGTATGTGACGGGGAGTTCACTAGATGCAAGATGGACAGGGGACAGAGTACCAATCAATCGTAGCCACTCTAACCAATTAAACTATTCAGGAACTCAAATCTTAAAAAAAATACAGCAATAACATCATCCTGCGTAATATAATTTAAACCTTGCTATTCCAAAAGAAAACATGCTTAATCTCTCAAAAAAAAAAAAAGAAAAAGAGAGAGAGAGACTAAATCATCCTCAGTCACTCTGTCTTGTTGAACTTCAGTCACATTCTAAACTTGAAATATTGATGGGTTCTCGGCCTCATGGGGACTTAGTGTCCCATGACACCACTTTCTTCCTGGACCCAATGATATGCCAAAAAATAGATTCTCAACTTTTCTCCTTTGCCAAAGAGGTCGGAGCTTTATTTGAACATCTTTTGTCTCTCATTGAGGTTCTCCTCAGAGCTAATGTCTGAGATTTTTCTAGGAATGTAATAGTACCTAGATATTTCTTACAGGAAAGTGTTGTACAAGACATTGAGGCAGGAAACAGTGACTTCTTTCTATCATGCAAGGTTAACCACTGATGACATTTGCATTAGTACGAATTGCTTAATATGTCAAAAAGTCACTTTTTTGAATTAGAGATTTTTTGGTTTGTTTTTTTATTCTTCATTTCATTTGTACTGAAATAAATTTGTTTTAAATATTGGAGAATAGAGTTAGTGAAATCAACACTTTCACTGAATACTGATCTCTACCGTGAAGACGGTGGCCATTTGCCACTTCAGTTCCGTGAGTCTAGTGACCATGTGACTCACTCTGGCCCCTGAGACATACCTATTTTTCAGTGAGAGCTTTTTAGAAAGTGTGTCTTTCTTTTGCTTGTCCTCCAAAAACAAGGCAGACATAGATGGCACTGCCCTCTTTTCTCTGTCATTCTGTCTTGAAAATGAATGTATATTTTGCAGCAGAAAAGTTGTCTTGTGAACAAAAGTAACAAGCGTGCAGCATAAAGCCGTTTATTCCTAAAAGCTTTGTATGGGACAATGCCCTGCGAGACCCAGTCTGGCATCTTTGATAGGCTGAATTTATGCAAATTATGTTAACTCCTAGATTTTGTGTTATGTGAGGAAAAAGAATACTTGTTTTTTTAAGCTATTGCAAGTTAGATTTTCTGTTACTTAAATCGGAACACATTGTTAGCTGAACCAAAGCCTAAATAAATTCGCTTATTAGATCTGCATATGTAAATGTTTATTTCTATCTTTTAAAAACTTCTCAATAAAAGTCAAGTGTGAATTTGTGTTTAGAATCAACATCCACTCTCTCTCAATCAACTATGAATATGTTTATATTAGTATTCCTCCCTTCTATTATGGATTGCCAGATATTGATATAGGATACATCTACATGTAAGTTTCAAGAACTCTTCTGGAATGTATTTGTCATTGATTGGCGTTACATTATTAGTTTGTTTGTAAGTTATACATTTATTATATATTTCCTTATTTTTATCTGTTGGATTTAGTAAAATGTGTTAATTTATATAAGACAAATTAAAAAAAGCTTTTAAAATAAGAAAACTTTTTTCATAATATTAAAGTATATTTGGATATCTTATTGGTTGAATGTATTTCCTAGAGGTATGTTGTACCCCTAGTACCTCAGAATGTGATCTTATTATAAACGTAATTAGTTAAGATGAGGTTAGGCTGGGACAGGGTGGGCCCTTGATCCGGTCTGAGTGGCGTCTTTATAAGAAGAAAAGAAACACTGAGAGGAAAATGCATGTGAAAACAAGGAGACACACAAAGAGAAGACAGCCATGGGGGCAGTAAGAGTTATGCTGTCATAACCAAGGAACATCTCAGGCTACCGGAAAGTAGGAGAGGAAAGGAGGGATATTCCTCTAGAAGCATTAGAGGGAACATGGTCCTGCCAACACATTGATTCAGACTTCTAGCCTCCCTAACTACAAAATAATGCATTTCTGTTGTTTTAAGGCATCCATTTTGTAGCATTTTGTTACAGCAGCCGTAGGAAACTAGCCCAGAAACCTTAGAAGGGAGAGAGTATATTTTGCCTGTAGGAGAGACGTGAATCATTGGGAACCGGGGAGGTGACTGTGGTAAGTAGCCACTAACATGGCCCGCAGTGATCCTAACCTCCTAATATACACAGTTCCCACCATGTGAGTGTGAACTGGATTTAGCAACTTGCTTCTAACAAAAATACTGTACAGATGATAGGATGTCACTTCTGAGGTTCGATTTTAAAGGACTTCACCTTCAATCTTGGATTTTTCCCCCTCTCTCTTGTTCTCTCAGATTTCTTGCCCTAGGAGAATCAGGCTGCCCTTACCTGAGGCAGCCCTGTGGAGGGAGAGGCACTGAGAGACGTGCTGCGGGGGATAAAGCCAGTCCCTAGCCGTGTGAGAGGATTTGGAAGTGGATCCACCCATGCGGAACCCCAGATGAATCCTCAGTACTGGACAGTAGTTTGACTACAAACTTTTGAAAAATCTTCAACCAGAGTTACACAACTAATCCACACCCAGGTTCTTGAGCACAGACCCTGGGAGTTAAAAAACTTTTGTTGTTTCAAACCACTAGATTTGGAGCTAATTTGTTAGATTGCAATAGAAAACTAACACGGTCAGTGACTAGAAGCTAAGCTGAAAGATGATTTCTGTTGTACACCAAAAGCAGGCAGTTGTGCTTGGCACTTCTTCGCTCCATTCGTGAGGGAGAGATTTCTAGACTAACGTTATAAGCATGAATGAGCGCATGACAGTGGACACTAGAAACATGAGATAACAACAGTTTAAGAGTCGCATGCACAGCTGGGTAGAAGATATTGCGTGCCATGCAGGTCCCACAGGAATTGTACTTGGGAACGGAGTGAACAGGGGCTGTGGAGGGCAGGCTTTGCAGTACTAGAGGAAGAACGCTCCCTGGTTCCTGCAGGAAGATGTGATTGGCTTGTGTGAATAAGTCCACAGACTGGCAGGGAAATCTACTCAGGGATAAGCAGGAACAGTGTCCGGCCCCGTGCATTGACGGGGTTGTTTGGGACCTTATCCATTGGAGCAGAATAGGGAAGAGAACTCGTTTAAGTTAAAACAATTGAGTCCTGTGGCGGGCCAGCCGCCACGAGTCGAAAGGTACCTGAAAGGGGGAGTGGAAATGAAAGAAAGAGGCACACACAAATGATGATGCGGCCGGTCTCCAGGGATGCTGGAGCCCTGATTTATTTTTCCTTCACCAATATATACCCTTTGGGTACGTGCAGTTTAACAATCACATGTGCGCATTACCTCACAGAAGGTAAATTTCTAACTTCAAAGAAACTACAGAGTCACTACAAGACTCCCCAAAGTAATTAACATACGAAAGAGACTACCATTTGCCCTGATAGCCATCAGTTATCTGTATCTGGGGAAAACCGGCAACTCCCACCTCATTTCTTCAGTAGCCTGCAAGCCCCCTTGGCGTTTTGCAGAGATAATGTTTTAGAAGCCAGACCACAAGACTCCTGAGAAACAAGAAATCATGGCTCCCCACAGAGTCCCTCCCAGTTTTACTAGATATCAAAGCAGCACATAACATTAAAAATGTAACTTCAGGATTGAACACCATAAGGACCAACTATGTAATTTACAGGGTCGAGAACAAATATAAATTGTGGAGTTACTTCTCTAAAACCCATAAAAAATAGTGTCATTAAAAGTATGCATGAATCTTTGTCTTTCTTCTATGGCCTCGCTATCTTGACGTATAGTGTTTTATGTTTGCTATTTAATGTTGTTCTGAGTGAATAAAGATTCACATTTTAAACTACTAGGATGAATTTGTATTGCTCCTGGTTCATCTAAAATCATGCCGGTTTTAAATGCAAATATCAGAGCATTTAACTTTTATGCAGAACCAGCAAAATTAAACAATTGATATCTTGTGTCTGATCTTGAAGGGTGCACCCGGCAGGACAGAAGAGAAAAATCACAGGTCAGAATCAAGAGCGTTGGAAGGAGAACAAAGGATCCCTCCAGGCAAGAAGTTGACTGAAAGATCCAGGTAGAAAGGTAATTTCAAGGCCAGTGCGAACCCTCACAAATGCATTAGTCCTTCCAGCCACCAAAATGACGTTCCTCACCCCAGCTAGGGGAGGGGTGTGAGGAATGTGAGCCAGGAGTTTTCTCACGAGCCCATTGTCGCTACCCATGGTGGATGGATGGCTCCTAAGGATTTGAACCTCTGCACCGGGGCACACTAGTTATTTGAGTGGGGGTGGGTGAGAGGCTCATGGCATTCAAGAAGCTACCTCTGGATGGTTGCCCACCAGATGCAGGGTGGTGCTTCCAGCCTATGTGGAGGGAACACCAGTCCTTGCAGTGAGATGCTGTGTAATGCTGGTACCTAACTCAGCCCTCCCCACACTCGTATCCAGGACTCTGTCAGGGGTGGAGAGCAGCAGCTATCATTGTGTGTGTAAAGAAGCGAGAGAGAAGGCCAAGCAGGGTGCGGGCACCAGGGAATGGGAGTCGGGCTGCGGCGAAGGTACTCTGGAGTCATGGCAGAGAGACGGCATGTCAGCCAAGTGTTCACATTTCCAGTTCATGTTCCATTGTCCCATCTGGCTCCCTCCTGACTTCACTTAACAAACACAAATTCAAATTTCAAGATGTCAAGGGCAGAGCATTAAAGCGCAAGCATGGGGCCCTAGGAAACGGAACTGGGAGCAGGGATGGAGTTAGCCCTGACCAAATGTCAACACGAAGGATCTGAGTCACAGGAATGCACAGTGCAGGTGAAGGAGAAGGAGCAATCGGGTTGTCAAGCAGGTAAGGTGACGGCTCTGGGAAAATCAAGTATGAGAGTGGGAGGTGCAGTTAGATAATTGGCCAAAGATTAATTCCTTTATATGTTTTGATCCTGCTGATGCCGGACTTGGTATATTGAAGCAGCAAGTCATCAAAGACCACTTTTGGTAGGAGGAGGGAGACTCTGCATGTGAAAATCTAAACTGGTTGTTCATTGTGGGGTAGGTTCATTGTAACTGTATGTGCAAATAAACATGAGGCCAACCAGTGGGGACCTCTCAGCCTCTGTAAAGGCCTGTGGAGAGCCAGGGTCGCCTCACGGGACCATTTTTCAGGTTGAGTGTCTATCGGATTTTTACATATATGTAACAAATCAATCAAAAGACAAAAACATTGAAAACTCAGGGCAGTGCTCTTTTAGGATGTGGTAAGGGTTTGATTACAATCTGCCTATGTTCTTTTTTTCTTTTCCAATTTTTAAGTCTGTATAACGAGTACAATTGGTTTCATCACATTTAAAACAGCTGTGTCATCTGTGATCTTTTCACTTCAGACTACACTAAGCCAAAATTTCTTTTCTAATAAAATAATTATTAATATTATTATTACCACAGCATCATTGTATTTATATTGCAAGGCACAGAGAACGCTTCAGGATGTTAAAAGACACAAAAAAAGATTCCCATTCCCACCAACAGTGTAGGAGGGTTCCTTTTTCTCCACTTGTTATTGTTTGTCTTGCTGATGATAGCCAGTCTAAAAAGACTCATATTTAAAAAAGGAAAAGGGAAGTATTCCAGGAGCCTGTCCACATTTACTGTGCTGTTCTCATGATGGGTGGCTTTGAGTGTGGGTGGAGGGGCAGGGTCACCACTCCCACCTGTCATTGGGCCTCCTGCTCTTCACAGAGCATGGGAGGGGCTGTACTTGGTCTTTCCTTCCTGGAGACCTGGAGTCCCCCTCTTTCTTCTTCATCAGTCTGACTGAGCAGGGGACCAGTCACCTGAAGCCGGCCTGGCTAAATATCCAGGTTCAGTTCACTCCTGTCAGACATTTATAGACAGTCCAGGCCAGAGACCTCACCCTCAGCCGAGAGCAGCACACAGGCCTCAGTGCCCCGTGAACCTGACCCCTGGGGAAATCAGGGCCCATGGGCACTTCTCCAGGGTGTGAGGATCCTCCTGGGTCCCACACACCCTCACCAGGTTCCCTCCTCCGTCTCTGTGACTCCCCAGCAGTCCAGTAGCTGTGTTCTCCTTGCATAGCTGGCATCAATACCTGTGCAGGCCAAGACCTGGGGCCTCGGCCTGAGTCTCAGAGGGGTGGAGTTGGCACAACGTCAGGGGATTCCATGAGGCCAAGGAACAGGAGACTCCTTCCTGTTTCTCTTCTCCCAGCCCAGCACATATAGTGGTTGTTAATTCATCCCTGAATGTATAGATTTAGGTCTATGCTTTATGTTTACATCTAGAGACTTTTACATGAATGTATTTATTTACTACGATTTCCTTTCAAATATTTTATATAAATAAAACACATCCGTAGAAAAGCATACCAAACCTGTTAGAACTTAATGAATTATTACACCCGGTCACTTCAGTGACCCTAAGCAAGTCACGCCATCTCTCCCATCAGCCTCACTTAGTGTTCCTTCAAAAAAGTAACCTCAAATTTAATACTTACCACATGTCCTTATGCCATTATCTTTCCAGGAATTTTATTTTCTGACATTTTTCATTCTCCTGGAAGGGGGTTCCTGCGAACAATAATATTATCTGGGGTCGTTCATGCAGGCGTGGCCGTCAGTGCCTTCCATACCCATGAGCTCCTCTAACTGAGTACAAGATCGTGGCTCACTGTTCTTCACTAACTATAACGTTCCATTGTCTTCTTGTACCAATTAGTACAAGATGGTGGATGAGATTCTAATTTTATTTCCCTTACAGGTCACTGGCTTTTTTCCCGCTAGATGACCAACAAGCATTTCTGTCTTGAAAGCCCAATAATTGCAGGGGCATATGCCCCGTCATCAGCAAGTCCAAGTCTTCGTTTCCTCCTCCGGTTTCTGTCTGTGGGTGCGCATACACACAGGCACACGTTGTTTTCAAGCAGAGACAATCAAAATTCTTCCTTCAGAACAACACCATATTACTTTCTTCCCACCTCTGCTCATTTGGGTAATCCCTAGAGAAACTATGGCACCGTGTATGTTAATGCAGGTTTTATACCTCATTAGTGACCCGTTGCCACCCATTTTATTTTTTATTTCTAGAAATTAGCCCTGAATCAGCAATGATTTGGACTACAGCCTTTCACACCGTGAAGGGTATCCACTTTGTTTGAAATATGCAATACTTTCATCCTTATCTTAAAATTGTCACTTGTTCCAAATTTGGGGGTCTGATACATACCTTGCTGTAGCAAGTGTGCATGGCCACATTGTAAGATTGTGATTAGGTGTTGCATTAAGAGACAAAACACAACTTGACCTCTAGAGTTTTGAGTTAGGTAAAATTCATTTGGAAAGGCATCACTTATATATATTCACCCAACCCACTGGTAAAATATAGTGATTCGTTTTTCTGAATTACTCTGTGAAGAGCCACTCTTGAAAACGCAGAATGTCAGGAAACTGTTCAGAGAATTGGCAGAGATGGAGACATGAATAAGTATATAGATTTAGTTGCATGCAGAGAAAAATAAGGAATATGCATAAAGAATGAGGCAAGGATTTATATAATTTGATAATTATATGCTTAGACAGAAAGATGACTTTAAAACTGAGTTTCTATCACTTCTGCTTTTTATGTGGAACTGATTTCAAGCTGTTCTTTCTAGAAAGTCTGGAGTCTCAGGAATAGTGAAAATGGTTGAGAGTCATATATCAAACATGAATGGAATTAATTGTGATTATCAACATGTTGGCCTTGTTCGTGTTCACCCTGTAATTTCCACTATCAAATATTTTAGGTGGGCAGGTCATTTTTCTCGTGTAACCTATTTCCATGACATGTATAATAATGATGGGATTCAGTGTTTGAAACCAAACACGCACTCTTAAATGCCACATGTGTCCATGTCAACACACACTAGACTAGAAAGCAGAAGTTGGGCCCCTGTGGTAGTGTAGACAGTGGTCTCCCTGAAAGTTCTATGAGGACGGGTCACCATGGTAACATGATGATGCCCAACTGGCTTCCCTTCCAACTGTCACTCTGTGTACTGAGAGGAAAGAGGTGAGACCTTCTTAGGCTCTCACACCTCAGATCCTAGCGATGGGAAATCTCAACTGCTGTGGAGGTACGTTCCCACTGATCGCCTGAATGCTGCTCCTTCAGCAGGCTGCTCACCTTTGACTGCAAATATTTTCCTCATTTTTTTAAGTCCTTTCCACCATTCCCAATTTGTCTGTGGAGTGATAAATTCATCTGTAGTTTACTTGTATCACTTAATTTGCATTTCTGATTCTTCCAACCAGAGGGCTGACATTTATTTTCCTAAACTTAGAAAAGTGGAGCATTTCCTAGTGCCAGTTTTGCACTCGTTCTTCAAGGGAATAGATCAAGCGCAGGCACAGACATGCCCCTTTCACTGGGTCGGGGTCAGGGCAACTCCTCTGACTGTAGTTGTAAAATCCAACACCTGACATCAGCAGTCTTAGTCCAGAGGTTTTAAGAATAGAAGGACACAACATGGTGGGAATCCATGGGTTGAAGTGCACAGGGGACGTGTCTGTGTGGGTTCTTCCTGGGAGGTCAGTGCGACATGCCCTTGCCTCTAGTGGGTGCAAAGAACTAGGATTACGAGGGTCTGGGTAGTTCTCAGGGAGGGTCACTGGCTATGACTAAGTAAGAGTCCCTCTCAGAGGAACGGGACTCTGCCCCCTGCTTCTTCTGGGTCGGGTGGGATGAGGCGGTTGTAGAGGCTGTGATGTAGTGAGGGGGTCCCTGGGCGGGAAGGGGACACTCAGAGCTGGTGCTGCCTCTTCTCGCTCTAAGTCAGGCCCGAGTTCAGGCTGCGCAGACGAGTGCTCACATCAGTAGTCCGCACACAGTGGAGGTCTGAGCCATAATTCATTGAACTATCTACCAAAGCACCAGCACAGACGGCTACTTTCCTGGGTCATGTGCATGAACTGCTCATCCAGAGTAGGTCACTTAAAGGGAAGCTAGTTTTTGGCCAAGTGGTCACATGGCCGTCGACCCAGAATGTTCTGAGCTGGCTTGGGAGGCGCACAGACCTCTGGCCCCTCAGCGTGGTCACTGATCATGGGGAAAGCTTCGTGTGGAACACTGATAGTGTGAAGACACTGAGTAAGGATGGCCCAACGTGCGGACTTTCCCTGGTCCTTCAGAGGGGCTTTGTTTCAGGGAAACTGCTGTATCTGTGTCAGGGCTCAAATGGGGAAGGCAGGGCTGTGTGATGAATGTGGACTGTGCGTAGTTCTGTCACCTCGTCCAGGACATCAGCTGCCTCCCACTGAAACTTTAGGCAGGAGGAAGGGAGGGTTGGTGTGGTTCAGGGGTCCAGGATCCCAGGTGACTCAGGGGGTGTGATTTCTGTGCTCTGGACACCAACCACTACTTCCAGATCCCACACACAGCAGTGTTGCGAGTCTGGGTGACCCACTGAATCTCTAAATGCTTGTGCCGTTTGCCATAAAATATGGGTCAAAGCCCTGCCTGCCTCTCCTGACGTAGGGCAGCTGTGGTCATCACAGGAGATGATAATGGATACTGTCTGTGAGCTATGAAGCATCACGCCCTTGTAAAGGAAGAGAAGTCACCTCCCTCCCTCCCTTGCTGTGGAGCCATCCGTATCCCCTCTCTCCATTTAACCACACCATGGGTCTATCTAGCTCAGACTTGCGACATTCAATGAGTACACACTCTGAGTACTTACATTCCACCAGCTATTTGTTTTTCTGGAGGATTTGCCAGTATTGTGTTTAGCCTCATTACAGAATACCAATAAGGAGGTTGACCTCACATTCCCGCATCTCAGAACAGACCCTGATGGCCAGAGGGGTCTCCGTAACTTTCCTTGAATGGTGCGGCTTCTAAATGGGATTGGAGCCCAAGCTACAAGACTGTTCACTGGGCTTTGCTGTGTGTCTAGAATGTCTCATCTAAACAAAGGTGTTTGCCAACATAATCTACCTGTTGGTGATATGAGGCGTACCCCAAACTGCACAATGTTCCTAGGTCCAACTTTGCTTCAGAAGGGTCATCTGGGCAGCTGGTGACTAAGACACCAATAGTTGGAAGTGTGAGTAAATTATTTCTAATGTCCCTATCGTCTGTGGCCAGAAAGAAGTCAGTGATTCTCTCTCTTGTCATGCATTTCCCAGGATGTTGCGGCCAGGATGAGGACAGGCGTCCCCTGAAGAAAAGAATATCAGGTGCCTTCAGGAGGATGAGGTCCGGGAGACGTCACATCCGTCCAGCCCGATGGGCCCATGCCTTAGAGGACCCAGAGGAAGGTACTGTAAAAATATGCTTATTAAGTGAATTCAAGAGGAATTATTCAGTGTCCCATTTTTTATGAGGAAACTATACAGATGTTAATTCGCATTATTTTTTCTGTGTGCAAATTGAGATGCTGTGATTTATTGGTACGCTTGTAACTCTAAAAGTATAGATGCATTGACAACTCAAAATTTGATTTACTGGGCAGGACTCCGTCCTATTGCAGGTGGCCCCTAGTGTAGCTCCACACCACAACCACTTCTGGAGGAATGTGAGTTAAGAGTTGCCTCCAGTTAGTGTTGGGGACAATTCACTGTGACTTTCTGATAGATATCTAACAGTTCACTTGCCAGACTCTTGCTAAGGATACACAATGCCATTTTCATGTCGAAAATCTACCTCCCATTACTCATGCCATCTATGATTATCGCATGTAGGCAAGAAACATTGTACATTGAAAAAGAACCAAGAGGTCATCATTAGGACGCAGCACCTGAATGGCACCGAATCCCCTTCCTGTGAGAACGAGAGAGGATGTGCATTGTAAGGCAGGGAAAGAGAAAATCATTGAAGTGACGGGGCACGGCCACTCGTATCCCTCTAGAACACTCGGAGAGAAAATTGGTCATGGTTTCTTTGGAAGGGCTTTGGAAAAAATCAAGTCAACGGATGTACTTTAAGGCAATATATATAAACTAATTTTGAGTGTTGTTTGGAGCAGGACTACTCTGATTAAGATGTATTTTAGGAAAATTTGATTATCATTTAGGTTTCAATATTTTGACTACAAGCCGAAAAGAATGAGACAGCTTGAATACAAAATGTCACTTGTTTACCCCTGGAACTTCCTACTAGGGAAAAGTTTATCCTAGCAGTCTCCTTCAATCTCCATGATAGTTTACCGCTTGTGCTGCAGGGAACCCTGATGTGTAGGATGACATGTTAAAACGATTATCACCAACAGCTGGGCTTCAAGAGTTAATCAAGTGCCACCGAGTGGGATAGATGTGTTAGTAAGCTCTGAGAGCTTTTCCAGGACATAACGATGACAACAATTCAGAGTAGCAGAGGAGGACAGAGGCAAGGCACCCAGGTCACGTGGTGCTCAGGTGGAGGTTTCAAGGTCAGGAGAAGGAGTATGACATGTATCCCTGTGTCCAGCCTTGCCCACACTTGAGATGTTGTTTTGCTGTTTCTTGGATGGGGATTCGATAGGACACTATCATGTTGCTGGAGCAAACACTTTATCAACATCTTCTTTACAACCCGGAGAGTGGAGCTCCCTCCTGTTCTGTGGTCTTCATTATCTGCCTGTGGCACAACCAGACCCTTTGTACTTTACTGACCCCTTCCTTCATGGCTTTCTGTTTTGATTGCTTCTTTCATTCTATGTGATTCCTTCTACCTCACTTTCCCTACCCCACTCTCTCACTCTCACTCGTTTTATTCTTTCTTTAGTTTGTCTCCTTTTTATCCGTTTTCACTTATTTTTTTTTAATGTGCTTTACATACTCAACATGAAGTCCAACCTCTGAACGTTCCTAAGTATATAGTACAGTAGAGTTCCCTATATGTACATAGTTGTACAGGCCATCTCTACATGTTCTTCATCTCTCATTGCCGAAACTGTACACCCATTCACAGTAACTCCATATACCCACCCCACTCTCGGCAAGGACATTGTACTTTCTGTTTCTATGAGTTGGACTAGTTTACATACTCATTTCAATGGAATCATAAAGTATTTCACTTTGTTTATTTCTGAGAATGGCTTGTCTCACATAGAATAGGTTGACTCAAGATGCTTCAAATGGCAGGATTCCCTTCTTTCTCAAGGTGAATAATATTGCATTAAATGTATTTTCATTATGCTTTCCTCTGTCCATTGACAGTAGGGCTGGTTCTTGATATGGGTTTTTATGAGCAAAGCAGCAGTGATCAGGGCCATGCAGTTACCTCCTGGAGATCCTGATTTCAATTGCTTGGGATGGATAAACAGAAGTGCGATTAGTGCCTCTATTTGCCATATTTTGAGGAACTTCAATACTGTTTCCACGGTTCGTTCACATCTAATATTCCCATTTGACTTTCATAGTGGGAAGGCATGGGTTGAGGTACACAGGGTCCCTGTGTCTCCGTGTGCCTTCTGGCCTGGAGAGTGGAAGCCGCGACCCAGTCGATGAGTGGGTGGGATGAACATGGATGAAAGATTAGGAGGGTCTGGGGTCAGGTCACAAGCTGTGACTAATGAAGTGTCTCTCTCAGAGGACATGGGGAATTGTTTCTTGCCTCTTAGTTCTGGAGGGATGAAGGGGCAGTTGGATCCTGTGTTGAGGTGAGGGAAGTCTTCGGCAGGGATGTGGACACTCAGAACCCATGCAGTCACTGCACGTGCAGAAGGGTGCTCACATCAGTCATCAGCAGACAGTGGAGGTTCGGCCTTAATACATTGAATTACGAATTACCAATGCACCAGGGCAGAAGGCCGCTTTCCCGGGTCAGGTACATGAATTGCTCATCAGAGTAGGTGAATGAAACGGAAGCTATTTTTGGCAAAGCCGTCATATGGGAGTTGGTTCTCATATGGCAGAATGTTCTTTATTGGCGTGGGAGGCCCTCAGACTGCTCGTCACTCAGGGTGGTTTTCTGGTGAGGGGACACATGGTGAGAAATAGCTGAGTGTGTGACGTCATTAGGGGCAGAGAGCCACCATTGTGTTCTCCCCTTGACTTTCAGAGGGTCTTGGTGTGGAGAAAATTGTTGTATTTGGGTCATGGACTGAAACGTGGAAGGCGGAGCTGTGTTGTGGATTTGGACTCCTCATGGCTGCACCACCTGCTCCCGGGCATCATCTCTCCCTTGCAGAAACCTTGGGGCATGGAGACTTGAAGGTTGATGTTGTTCAGGGGTCCCAGGCATGATCTCAGTTGTCTCAGGGTCTCTGATCTCTATGCCCAGGACATCAACCAAATAGTGGTACCCGATCTATCACATAGCAGGGTTGTGAGTCAGGGACAGTTGCATACTTAACGCTAGGTTTCTACGCCCTCCAGTGTAAAATATGGGTCACGACCCTAACTTGCCTCCCTTGAGGTGGCGCTGGTGTGGGCATCACAAGAGATGATAACAGATACTCTCCATGAGCTGTAAAGCATCACACCCAAATAGAGGGTGAAAAGTCACCTCCCACGTGCCCTTTCAGTGGAGCCATCCAAGTATCCTATCTGAACTTCACGTCTACAAGTGTCTAGCTCATTCTTGCAGCCATTCAATGATTGGAAAGTCAGAGCAATTACACAACACCAGTCTTTTATTTGCCTGGAGGCTTCACCGGTATTTAATTTTGTTTAGACTCATCACATAATACTAACAAGGAGGTCCTCTTCACATTTTCTCACTTCAAAATGGGGCACTGAGTCCAAGTGCGGTCTCCATATCTTTCAGATACGTGCAACTTCTGTAAACGATTGGAACTCGGTGTACTAGGCGTAGTCTCTGTGTTTTGTTACATTTCGATAATGCCTCAGCTCATTCAAGATTTTTCCTACAAAACCTGTGTGTTGGGGATTTGGTTGCTCAGCAAACTACAAGATATATCTAGGTCCATCTTTAAGTCTACTGGGTCATCTGCTCAGCTAGCTGGTGAATTAAGGGAACAATAGTTGGAAGTGTGAATAAATTATTCCTAATGTACCTATGGTCTCCTGCCACTAAGATGTCACAGGGTCTATCTATTGTTGTGTATTTCTCAGGAAGTAGCAGCGATGATGAGGGAAGTTGTCTTCCCATAAACAGAACCCACTCATCAGTTTCCAGCCAGAGATGGGAAAGAAGAGTGCGTGAGCGGCCACGCCTCAAGTTCTACCCTCACAGGGACCCTGCAGAAGGTATTGCGGATCTATGCTCATTAGGTTAATTCAGAATTAAGAATTTTGTGTCCCAGTTTTAACAGAAAACTATAAAATTGCTGAGCCACGTTCTTCTTTTATGCCTGCAAATTTAAGTATCTTCACGAAATTAGTACTGCTGTAACTATGAAGTCAAGATGCATTGACAACTCAAAATATCGTTCACGTTGAATAGTAAACAATGTCCTGAGTGTTTACTATTAGCTGAGTGTTTACCTTTTGCTGAATAGATCCCTCCGGAATACAATGTCTCCAGATTTGGAAACATTGATACACCTTGTTGAGAACAGGTTGGGATTCACAAAGGAGTTGACAAGACGATACACAACGTTCCCACAGCCCACCAAGCCAGTCATTGCAATGACACCAATGTCTTATTGATTAAAATGTGCACAGTTCAGGTTAAGGTTCACGTCTGCTGCGGTGACATTCTATAAGTTGGGCGAAGATCATAAGAGAAGGTGTCACTGTGGGAGGATCCCAGGATATCAGCACACGGATGTCATAGCGACATGCTTCACAACAGCCAACAGTTGCAAACTTTGCCAAAGTCCATCAAGTGATGAGTGGATAAATACAGTCTGATATATACCCAGAGGGGACTGTCGTTCAGTCGTGAACGGGAATTGAACTTTGAAATATGCTGCAACATGAAAGGACATTGAAAAAATATCATGCTTAGTAACACCAGGCAGACACGGAGAGACAAATAATGTGTGATTCCACTTACATGAGGTCCCTGCAACAGGCAGATTCACAGTTGAGAGACAAGTAGAGATAACAATGGTTGGAAGGAGGGAGAAAGTAGAGTGATTTGTTAAAGGGAACTGAGGTGGATATGATGAAAAAGATTGGATCTAGATAGTAGTGACGAGTCTGTAGCGTTGTACATATAATCCATGCTCCAGAACTATATAGTCACAAATTATGAAAAGCAGCGAAAATAGCATTTCTTTCTCATCACTGTCAAAAAGTTAAGAAAATCCAATAATAGAGATGATGAAGAGAGGACAGCGTATATGAATTCATGGAAAACTGAAATGGTCTTGTAACATTTCAGGAAAAAGGATGACTGTGTTGTGTTTTAAAATGCGCCGAAAAATTCATGAAAATCTCTCACTGAAACAAAACATGCATTTATTTGTCTACCCGTTTTAAGAGTATTTCAAATTAATTACATTCTATTTAGCTAGACACCAAAGGCCCCATGTCTCACTTCTTTCCTCGCCTCTCCTTGGCCTTGCTTCTTCCACCCAGGAGTTCAGCACGGCACATGTTCAGCTCATAGATATGAAAAACCCATAGCCACACAGTCTCTCTCACGTCCACATCAAGCTCATCTCCCTGAGTAGGTTTGACTAGTATAACCGATGACACATTTACTCTGTGTTCTTGTAGTTCTCCCCGACATCCCAGAGGAAGATGAACTTCCTGATGATTGCAATGAGGACATCAAACCTATCACGGTAAGCTTGTTTTCCACCCTCTGAGACAGAAATCCTCTTTAATACACTCAATCAAACTAAGATTGAAAACGTTGGCATGTCCATTCCCAATAATACAGACAATCTTCTGGCCGAGGAGAATGTTGAGTGTGAATTTGTTACCAACTGATACTTGTTTTGAATATGCACTCAACGATGGCAGCATTAGTAACAGTATATATGGCGATCTTTTCCCTATGTAGCATTTTTGTTTGTTTATTTGTTTTGGAATACAACTGTGTAACTGGCAACCCAATATGCCTGTGTGAGATACTTCCTGCAGCAAAAGTTCATGGCTTTTGACCTGAGTACTTTAGCTTGATTTCTTGTTTTGGGTGCCATTGAGCCACCACTGTTCCCATTGCTTTTCTATTGTCATTAAGGAAACCAAAGACCTGTGCAAACACAACCCACATGATCTGATCCTTGTCATATTTTCTATCATTTCAGGACAGTCCAGTGGACACAGCCTGTGGTACGTATTCTAGAATTCCTCATTTGGTGACAAAAAGTGGAGAACATGACAAAATAGGGGCTTTCTTGCTGGCTTTAAAATGCTGAGACACTGTAATGTCAGCTTTTTGGTGGCCATGAGAACTGGGGATACGATGATAGAAACTGGCCTCTAGGTACTGAAGTGTTTCCAAGTTGTCCAGTTCCACTTTTGTTGTCCAATGTGCGGTTGTGGGAGTGACTGTCTCCACGTGTTTCCATGAGTGTTATAGTTGTTTTGTGTGTGTGTGTGTGTGTGTGTGTGTTTGTGTGTGTGTGTGTTTGGTAAAATTTTTGTGGGATGAGTGTTTCCTGAGATTAATATTCGTGTAAATTCCACAACTGTTGGTGCTCACTTTCTCAATAAAAATTTCCATTTCACTAGTCATTGTCACCCCAATAAACTTTAATTTAAAAAAAGAGAGCTCACACAAATACATTCCTATCTCATGGCATCATGAGCGGATACCTCTGGGTGTATGTATTCATCACAATAAGATAAATGTGTGCACCCACTGTATGCCATGTAGATGGCAATTAACCTAGAAAAACCCATCGCCACACAGGACAGTGCCTGCTGGGTTCTAAAGTGACAAACTCGGATCAGAACTCCTATCCCTGCATCAATGCCAGTTTCATTCAATTATGACTGTCACCTTTTAGTACCTCTGTGGCATTTCGAATGCACATGATGTGTCACTGCTGGCACTTCCTTCACACACAACACATTTCTCTCAAATGCTTGAGATGGACTCCTCCGCGAAACACAGCTGAGTACTGGGCAGGACTCCGTCCTATTGCAGGTGGCCCCTAGTGTAGCTCCACACCACAACCAGTTCTGGAGGAATGTGAGTTAGGAGTTGCCTCCAGTTAGTGTTGGGGACAATTCACTGTGACTTTCTGATAGATATCTAACAGTTCACTTGCCAGACTCTTGCTAAGAATACACAATGCCATTTTCATGTCGAAAATCTACCTCCCATGACTCATGCCATCTATGATTATTGCATGGAGGCAAGAAACATTGTACGTTGAAAGGGAACAAAGACGTCATCATCAGGACGCAGCACCTGGGTGGCACCGAATCCCCTTCCTGTGAGGATGAGAGAGGTTGTGCATTGTAAGTCAGGGAAAGAGAAAATCATTGAAGTGACGTGGCACGGCCACTCGTATCCCTCTAGAACACTCGGGGAGAAAATTGGTCATGGTTTCTTTGGAAGGGCTTTGGAAAAAATCAAGTCAACGGTTGTACTTTAAGGCAATATATATATAAACTAATTTTGAGTGTTGTTTGGAGCAGGACTACTCTGATTAAGATGTATTTTAGGAAAATTTGATTATCATTTAGGTTTCAATATTTTGACTGCAAGCCGAAAAGAATGAGACAGCTTGAATATAAAATGTCACTTGTTTACCCCTGGAACTTCCTACTAGGGAAAAGTTTATCCTAGCAGTCTCCTTCAATCTCCATGATAGTTTACCCCTTGTGCTGCAGGGAACCCTGATGTGTAGGATGACATGTTAAAACGATTATCACCAACAGCTGGGCTTCAAGAGTTAATCAAGTGCCACCGAGTGGGATAGACGTGTTAGTAAGCTCTGAGAGCTTTTCCAGGACATAACGATGACAACAATTCGGAGTAGCAGAGGAGGACACAGGCAAGGCAGCCAGGTCACGTGGTGCTCAGGTGGAGGTTTCAAGGTCAGGAGAAGGAGTATGACATGTATCCCTGTGTCCAGCCTTGCCCACACTTGAGATGTTGTTTTGCTGTTTCTTGGATGGGGATTCGATAGGACACTATCATGTTGCTGGAGCAAACACTTTATCAACATCTTCTTTACAACCCGGAGAGTGGAGCTCCCTCCTGTTCTGTGGTCTTCATTATCTGCCTGTGGCACAACCAGACCCTTTGTACTTTACTGACCCCTTCCTTCATGGCTTTCTGTTTTGATTGCTTCTTTCATTCTATGTGATTCCTTCTACCTCACTTTCCCTACCCCACTCTCTCACTCTCACTCGTTTTATTCTTTCTTTAGTTTGTCTCCTTTTTATCCGTTTTCACTTATTTTTTTTTAATGTGCTTTACATACTCAACATGAAGTCCAACCTCTGAACGTTCCTAAGTATATAGTACAGTAGAGTTCCCTATATGTACATAGTTGTACAGGCCATCTCTACATGTTCTTCATCTCTCATTGCCGAAACTGTACACCCATTCACAGTAACTCCATATACCCACCCCACTCTCGGCAAGGACATTGTACTTTCTGTTTCTATGAGTTGGACTAGTTTACATACTCATTTCAATGGAATCATAAAGTATTTCACTTTGTTTATTTCTGAGAATGGCTTGTCTCACATAGAATAGGTTGACTCAAGATGCTTCAAATGGCAGGATTCCCTTCTTTCTCAAGGTGAATAATATTGCATTAAATGTATTTTCATTATGCTTTCCTCTGTCCATTGACAGTAGGGCTGGTTCTTGATATAGGTTTTTATGAGCAAAGCAGCCGTGATCAGGGCCATGCAGTTACCTCCTGGAGATCCTGATTTCAATTGCTTGGGATGGATAAACAGAAGTGCGATTAGTGCATCTATTTGCAATATTTTGAGGAACTTCAATACTGTTTCCACAATGGGTTCACATTTAATATTCCCATTTGGCTTTCATAGTGGGAAGGCATGGGCTGAGGTACACAGGATCCCTGTGTCTCCGGGTGCCTTCTGGCCTGGAGAGTGGTAGCCGCGACCCAGTCGATGAGTGGGTGGGATGAACATGGATGAAAGATTAGGAGGGTCTGGGGTCAGGTCACAAGCTGTGACTAATGAAGTGTCTCTCTCAGAGGACATGGGGAATTGTTTCTTGCCTCTTAGTTCTGGAGGGATGAAGGGGCAGTTGGATCCTGTGTTGAGGTGAGGGAAGTCTTCGGCAGGGATGTGGACACTCAGAACCCATGCAGTCACTGCACGTGCAGAAGGGTGCTCACATCAGTCGTCAGCAGACAGTGGAGGTTCGGCCTTAATACATTGAATTACGAATTACCAATGCACCAGGGCAGAAGGCCGCTTTCCCGGGTCAGGTACATGAATTGCTCATCAGAGTAGGTGAATGAAACGGAAGCTATTTTTGGCAAACCCGTCATATGGGAGTTGGTTCTCATATGGCAGAATGTTCTTTATTGGCGTGGGAGGCCCTCAGACTGCTCGTCACTCAGGGTGGTTTTCTGGTGAGGGGACACATGGTGAGAAATAGCTGAGTGTGTGACGTCATTAGGGGCAGAGAGCCACCATTGTGTTCTCCCCTTGACTTTCAGAGGGTCTTGGTGTGGAGAAAATTGTTGTATTTGGGTCATGGACTGAAACGTGGAAGGCGGAGCTGTGTTGTGGATTTGGACTCCTCATGGCTGCACCACTTGCTCCCGGGCATCATCTCTCCCTTGCAGGAACCTTGGGGCATGGAGACTTGAAGGTTGATGTTGTTCAGGGGTCCCAGGCATGATCTCAGTTGTCTCGGGGTCTCTGATCTCTATGCCCAGGACATCAACCAAATAGTGGTACTCGATCTATCACATAGCAGTGTTGTGAGTCAGGGACAGTTGCTTACTCACGCGAGGTTTCTAAGCCCTCCAGTGTAAAATATGGGTCACGACCCTAACATGCCTCCCTTGAGGTGGCGCTGGTGTGGGCATCGCAAGAGATGATACCAGATACTCTCCACGAGCTGTAAAGCATCACACCCAGATAGAGGGTGAAAAGTCACCTCCCACGTGCCCTTTCAGTGGAGCCATCCAAGTATCCTATCTGAACTTCACGTCTACAAGTGTCTAGCTCATTCTTGCAGCCATTCAATGATTGGAAAGTCAGAGCAATTACACAACACCAGTCTTTTATTTGCCTGGAGGCTTCACCGGTATTTAATTTTGTTTAGACTCATCACATAATACTAACAAGGAGGTCCTCTTCACATTTTCTCACTTCAAAATGGGGCACTGAGTCCAAGTGCGGTCTCCATGTCTTTCAGATACGTGCAAGTTCTGTAAACGATTGGAACTCAGTGTACTACGCGTAGACTCTGTGTTTTGTTGCGTTTCTAGAATGCCTCAGCTCATTCAAGATTTTTCCTACAAAACCTGTGTGTTGGGGATTTGGTTGCTCAGCAAACTACAAGATATATCTAGGTCCATCTTTAAGTCTACTGGGTCACCTGCTCAGCTAGCTGGTGAATTAAGGGAACAATAGTTGGAAGTGTGAATAAATTATTCCTAATGTACCTATGGTCTCCTGCCACTAAGATGTCACAGGGTCTATCTATTGTTGTGTATTTCTCAGGAAGTAGCAGCGATGATGAGGGAAGTTGTCTTCCCATAAACAGAACCCACTCATCAGTTTCCAGCCAGAGATGGGAAAGAAGAGTGCGTGAGAGGCCACGCCTCAAGTTCTACCCTCACAGGGACCCTGCAGAAGGTATTGCGGATCTATGCTCATTAGGTTAATTCAGAATTAAGACTTTTGTGTCCCAGTTTTAACAGAAAACTGTAAAAATGCTGAGCCACGTTCTTCTTTTATGCCTGCAAATTTAAGTATCTTCACGAAATTAGTACTGCTGTAACTATGAAGTCTAGATGCATTGACAACTCAAAATATCGTTCACGTTGAATAGTAAACAATGTCCTGAGTTAATGCTCACATTAGCTGAGTGTTTACCTTTTGCTGGATAGATCCCTCTGGAATACAATATCTCCGGATTTGGAAACATGGATACACCTTGTTGAGAACAGGTTGGGATTCACAAAGGAGTTGACAAGACGATACACAACGTTCCCACAGCCCACCAAGCCAGTGCCCCCTATTCATAATACTTCACCTTCCTGTGATACGCTTGTTACAGTCATTGCAATGACACCAATGTTTTATTGATTAAAATGTGCACAGTTCGGGTTAAGGTTCACGTATGCTGCGGTGACATTCTATAAGTTGGGCGAAGATCATAAGATTAGGTGTCACTGTGGGAGGATCCCAGGATATCAGCACACGGATGTCATAGCGACATGCTTCACAACAGCCAACAGTTGCAAACTTTTCCAAAGTCCATCAAGTGATGAGTGGATAAATACAGTCTGATATATACCCAGAGTGGATGGTCGTTCAGTCGTGAACCAGAATTGAACTTTGAAATATGCTACAACGTAAAAAGACACTGAAAAAATATCGTGCTTAGTAACACCAGGCAGACACAGAGAGACAAATAATGTGTGATTCCACTTCCATGAGGTCCCTGCTACAGGCAGATTCACAGTTGAGAGACAAGGAGAGATAACAATGGTTGGAAGGAGGGAGAAAATAGAGTGATTTCTTAAAGGGAACTGAGGTGGATATGATGAACAAGATTGGATCTAGATAGTAGTGACGAGTCTGTAGCGTTGTACATATAAAACATGCTCCAGACCTATATAGTCAGAAATTATGAAAAGCAGCATAAATCGCATTTCTTTCTCATCACTGTCATAAAGTTAAGAAAATCCAATAATAGAGATGATGAAGAGAGGACCGCATATATGAATTCATGGAAAACTGAAATGGTCTTGTAACATTTCAGGAAAAAGGATGACTGTGTTGTGTTTTAAAATGTGCAGAAAAATTCATGAAAATCTCTCACTGAAACACAACATGCATTTATTTGTCTACCCGTTTTAAGAGTATTTCAAATGAATTACATTCTATTTAGCTAGACACCAAAGACCCCATGTCTCACTTCGTTCCTCGCCTCTCCTTGGCCTTGCTTCTTCCACCAAGGAGTTCAGCACGGCACATGTTCAGCTCATAGATATGAAAAACCCATAGCCACACAGTCTCTCTCACGTCCACATCAAGCTCATCTCCCTGAGTAGGTTTGAGTAGTATAACCGATGACACATTTACTCTGTGTTCTTGTAGTTCTCCCGGACATCCCAGAGGAAGATGAACTTCCTGATGATTGCAATGAGGACATCAAACCTATCATGGTAAGCTTGTTTTCCACCCTCTGAGACAGAAATCCTCTTTAATACACTCAACCAAACTAAGATTGAAAACGTTGGCATGTCCATTCCCAATAATACAGACAATCTTCTGGCCGAGGAGAATGTTGAGTGTGAATTTGTTACCAACTGATACTTGTTTTGAATATGCACTCAACGATGGCAGCATTAGTAACAGCATATATGGGAGTGATCTTTTTCCTATGTAGCATTTTTGTTTGTTTGTTTGTTTTGGAATACAACTGTGTAACTGGCAACCCAATATGCCTGTGTGAGATACTTCCTGCAGCAAAAGTTCATGGCTTTTGACCTGAGTACTTTAGCTTGATTTCTTGTTTTGGGTGCCCTTGAGCCACCACTGTTCCCATTGGTTTTCTATTGTCATTAAGGAAACCAAAGACCTGTGCAAACACAACCCACATGATCTGATCCTTGTCATATTTTCTATCATTTCAGGACAGTCCAGTGGACACAGCCTGTGGTACGTATTCTAGAATTCCTCATTTGGTGACAAAAAGTGGAGAACATGACAAAATAGGGGCTTTCTTGCTGGCTTTAAAATGCTGAGGCACTGTAATGTCAGCTTTTTGGTGGCCATGAGAACTGGGGATACGATGACAGAAACTGGCCTCTAGGTACTGAAGTGTTTCCAAGTTGTCCAGTTCCACTTTTGTTGTCCAATGTGCGGTTGTGGGAGTGACTGTCTCCATGTGTTTCCTTGAGTGTTATAGTTGTTTTGTGCGTGTGTGTGTATGTGTGTGTGTTTGGTAAAATTTTTGTGGGATGAGTGTTTCCTGAGATTAATATTCGTGTAAATTCCACAACTGTTGGTGCTCACTTTCTCAATAAAAATTTCCATTTCACTAGTCATTGTCACCCCAATAAACTTTAATTTAAAAAAAGAGAGCTCACACAAATACATTCCTATCTCATGGCATCATGAGCGGATACCTCTGGGTGTATGTATTCATCACAATAAGATAAATGTGTGCACCCACTGTATGCCATGTAGATGGCAATTAACCTAGAAAAACCCATCGCCACACAGGACAGTGCCCGCTGGGTTCTAAAGTGACAAACTCGGATCAGAACTCCTAGCCCTGCATCAATGCCAGTTTCATTCAATTATGACTGTCACCTTTTAGTACCTCTGTGGCATTTCGAATGCACATGATGTGTCACTGCTGGCACTTCCTTCACACACAACACATTTCTCTCAAATGCTTGAGATGGACTCCTCCGCGAAACACAGCTGAGTACTGGGCAGGACTCCGTCCTATTGCAGGTGGCCCCTAGTGTAGCTCCACACCACAACCAGTTCTGGAGGAATGTGAGTTAGGAGTTGCCTCCAGTTAGTGTTGGGGACAATTCACTGTGACTTTCTGATAGATATCTAACAGTTCACTTGCCAGACTCTTGCTAAGAATACACAATGCCATTTTCATGTCGAAAATCTACCTCCCGTGACTCATGCCATCTATGATTATTGCATGGAGGCAAGAAACATTGTACGTTGAAAGGGAACAAAGACGTCATCATCAGGACGCAGCACCTGGGTGGCACCGAATCCCCTTCCTGTGAGGATGAGAGAGGTTGTGCATTGTAAGTCAGGGAAAGAGAAAATCATTGAAGTGACGTGGCACGGCCACTCGTATCCCTCTAGAACACTCGGGGAGAAAATTGGTCATGGTTTCTTTGGAAGGGCTTTGGAAAAAATCAAGTCAACGGTTGTACTTTAAGGCAATATATATATAAACTAATTTTGAGTGTTGTTTGGAGCAGGACTACTCTGATTAAGATGTATTTTAGGAAAATTTGATTATCATTTAGGTTTCAATATTTTGACTGCAAGCCGAAAAGAATGAGACAGCTTGAATATAAAATGTCACTTGTTTACCCCTGGAACTTCCTACTAGGGAAAAGTTTATCCTAGCAGTCTCCTTCAATCTCCATGATAGTTTACCCCTTGTGCTGCAGGGAACCCTGATGTGTAGGATGACATGTTAAAACGATTATCACCAACAGCTGGGCTTCAAGAGTTAATCAAGTGCCACCGAGTGGGATAGACGTGTTAGTAAGCTCTGAGAGCTTTTCCAGGACATAACGATGACAACAATTCAGAGTAGCAGAGGAGGACACAGGCAAGGCAGCCAGGTCACGTGGTGCTCAGGTGGAGGTTTCAAGGTCAGGAGAAGGAGTATGACATGTATCCCTGTGTCCAGCCTTGCCCACACTTGAGATGTTGTTTTGCTGTTTCTTGGATGGGGATTCGATAGGACACTATCATGTTGCTGGAGCAAACACTTTATCAACATCTTCTTTACAACCCGGAGAGTGGAGCTCCCTCCTGTTCTGTGGTCTTCATTATCTGCCTGTGGCACAACCAGACCCTTTGTACTTTACTGACCCCTTCCTTCATGGCTTTCTGTTTTGATTGCTTCTTTCATTCTATGTGATTCCTTCTACCTCACTTTCCCTACCCCACTCTCTCACTCTCACTCGTTTTATTCTTTCTTTAGTTTGTCTCCTTTTTATCCGTTTTCACTTATTTTTTTTAATGTGCTTTACATACTCAACATGAAGTCCAACCTCTGAACGTTCCTAAGTATATAGTACAGTAGAGTTCCCTATATGTACATAGTTGTACAGGCCATCTCTACATGTTCTTCATCTCTCATTGCCGAAACTGTACACCCATTCACAGTAACTCCATATACCCACCCCACTCTCGGCAAGGTGAAATACTTTCTGTTTCTATGAGTTGGACTAGTTTACATACTCATTTCAATGGAATCATAAAGTATTTCACTTTGTTTATTTCTGAGAATGGCTTGTCTCACATAGAATAGGTTGACTCAAGATGCTTCAAATGGCAGGATTCCCTTCTTTCTCAAGGTGAATAATATTGCATTAAATGTATTTTCATTATGCTTTCCTCTGTCCATTGACAGTAGGGCTGGTTCTTGATATAGGTTTTTATGAGCAAAGCAGCCGTGATCAGGGCCATGCAGTTACCTCCTGGAGATCCTGATTTCAATTGCTTGGGATGGATAAACAGAAGTGCGATTAGTGCATCTATTTGCAATATTTTGAGGAACTTCAATACTGTTTCCACAATGGGTTCACATTTAATATTCCCATTTGGCTTTCATAGTGGGAAGGCATGGGCTGAGGTACACAGGGTCCCTGTGTCTCCGGGTGCCTTCTGGCCTGGAGAGTGGTAGCCGCGACCCAGTCGATGAGTGGGTGGGATGAACATGGATGAAAGATTAGGAGGGTCTGGGGTCAGGTCACAAGCTGTGACTAATGAAGTGTCTCTCTCAGAGGACATGGGGAATTGTTTCTTGCCTCTTAGTTCTGGAGGGATGAAGGGGCAGTTGGATCCTGTGTTGAGGTGAGGGAAGTCTTCGGCAGGGATGTGGACACTCAGAACCCATGCAGTCACTGCACGTGCAGAAGGGTGCTCACATCAGTCGTCAGCAGACAGTGGAGGTTCGGCCTTAATACATTGAATTACGAATTACCAATGCACCAGGGCAGAAGGCCGCTTTCCCGGGTCAGGTACATGAATTGCTCATCAGAGTAGGTGAATGAAACGGAAGCTATTTTTGGCAAACCCGTCATATGGGAGTTGGTTCTCATATGGCAGAATGTTCTTTATTGGCGTGGGAGGCCCTCAGACTGCTCGTCACTCAGGGTGGTTTTCTGGTGAGGGGACACATGGTGAGAAGTAGCTGAGTGTGTGACGTCATTAGGGGCAGAGAGCCACCATTGTGGTCTCCCCTTGACTTTCAGAGGGTCTTGGTGTGGAGAAAATTGTTGTATTTGGGTCATGGACTGAAACGTGGAAGGCGGAGCTGTGTTGTGGATTTGGACTCCTCATGGCTGCACCACTTGCTCCCGGGCATCATCTCTCCCTTGCAGGAACCTTGGGGCATGGAGACTTGAAGGTTGATGTTGTTCAGGGGTCCCAGGCATGATCTCAGTTGTCTCGGGGTCTCTGATCTCTATGCCCAGGACATCAACCAAATAGTGGTACTCGATCTATCACATAGCAGTGTTGTGAGTCAGGGACAGTTGCTTACTCACGCGAGGTTTCTAAGCCCTCCAGTGTAAAATATGGGTCACGACCCTAACTTGCCTCCCTTGAGGTGGCGCTGGTGTGGGCATCGCAAGAGATGATACCAGATACTCTCCACGAGCTGTAAAGCATCACACCCAGATAGAGGGTGAAAAGTCACCTCCCACGTGCCCTTTCAGTGGAGCCATCCAAGTATCCTATCTGAACTTCACGTCTACAAGTGTCTAGCTCATTCTTGCAGCCATTCAATGATTGGAAAGTCAGAGCAATTACACAACACCAGTCTTTTATTTGCCTGGAGGCTTCACCGGTATTTAATTTTGTTTAGACTCATCACATAATACTAACAAGGAGGTCCTCTTCACATTTTCTCACTTCAAAATGGGGCACTGAGTCCAAGTGCGGTCTCCATGTCTTTCAGATACGTGCAAGTTCTGTAAACGATTGGAACTCAGTGTACTACGCGTAGTCTCTGTGTTTTGTTGCGTTTCTAGAATGCCTCAGCTCATTCAAGATTTTTCCTACAAAACCTGTGTGTTGGGGATTTGGTTGCTCAGCAAACTACAAGATATATCTAGGTCCATCTTTAAGTCTACTGGGTCACCTGCTCAGCTAGCTGGTGAATTAAGGGAACAATAGTTGGAAGTGTGAATAAATTATTCCTAATGTACCTATGGTCTCCTGCCACTAAGATGTCACAGGGTCTATCTATTGTTGTGTATTTCTCAGGAAGTAGCAGCGATGATGAGGGAAGTTGTCTTCCCATAAACAGAACCCACTCATCAGTTTCCAGCCAGAGATGGGAAAGAAGAGTGCGTGAGAGGCCACGCCTCAAGTTCTACCCTCACAGGGACCCTGCAGAAGGTATTGCGGATCTATGCTCATTAGGTTAATTCAGAATTAAGACTTTTGTGTCCCAGTTTTAACAGAAAACTGTAAAAATGCTGAGCCACGTTCTTCTTTTATGCCTGCAAATTTAAGTATCTTCACGAAATTAGTACTGCTGTAACTATGAAGTCTAGATGCATTGACAACTCAAAATATCGTTCACGTTGAATAGTAAACAATGTCCTGAGTTAATGCTCACATTAGCTGAGTGTTTACCTTTTGCTGGATAGATCCCTCTGGAATACAATATCTCCGGATTTGGAAACATGGATACACCTTGTTGAGAACAGGTTGGGATTCACAAAGGAGTTGACAAGACGATACACAACGTTCCCACAGCCCACCAAGCCAGTGCCCCCTATTCATAATACTTCACCTTCCTGTGATACGCTTGTTACAGTCATTGCAATGACACCAATGTTTTATTGATTAAAATGTGCACAGTTCGGGTTAAGGTTCACGTATGCTGCGGTGACATTCTATAAGTTGGGCGAAGATCATAAGATTAGGTGTCACTGTGGGAGGATCCCAGGATATCAGCACACGGATGTCATAGCGACATGCTTCACAACAGCCAACAGTTGCAAACTTTTCCAAAGTCCATCAAGTGATGAGTGGATAAATACAGTCTGATATATACCCAGAGTGGATGGTCGTTCAGTCGTGAACCAGAATTGAACTTTGAAATATGCTACAACGTAAAAAGACACTGAAAAAATATCGTGCTTAGTAACACCAGGCAGACACAGAGAGACAAATAATGTGTGATTCCACTTCCATGAGGTCCCTGCTACAGGCAGATTCACAGTTGAGAGACAAGGAGAGATAACAATGGTTGGAAGGAGGGAGAAAATAGAGTGATTTCTTAAAGGGAACTGAGGTGGATATGATGAACAAGATTGGATCTAGATAGTAGTGACGAGTCTGTAGCGTTGTACATATAAAACATGCTCCAGACCTATATAGTCAGAAATTATGAAAAGCAGCATAAATCGCATTTCTTTCTCATCACTGTCATAAAGTTAAGAAAATCCAATAATAGAGATGATGAAGAGAGGACCGCATATATGAATTCATGGAAAACTGAAATGGTCTTGTAACATTTCAGGAAAAAGGATGACTGTGTTGTGTTTTAAAATGTGCAGAAAAATTCATGAAAATCTCTCACTGAAACACAACATGCATTTATTTGTCTACCCGTTTTAAGAGTATTTCAAATGAATTACATTCTATTTAGCTAGACACCAAAGACCCCATGTCTCACTTCGTTCCTCGCCTCTCCTTGGCCTTGCTTCTTCCACCAAGGAGTTCAGCACGGCACATGTTCAGCTCATAGATATGAAAAACCCATAGCCACACAGTCTCTCTCACGTCCACATCAAGCTCATCTCCCTGAGTAGGTTTGAGTAGTATAACCGATGACACATTTACTCTGTGTTCTTGTAGTTCTCCCGGACATCCCAGAGGAAGATGAACTTCCTGATGATTGCAATGAGGACATCAAACCTATCATGGTAAGCTTGTTTTCCACCCTCTGAGACAGAAATCCTCTTTAATACACTCAACCAAACTAAGATTGAAAACGTTGGCATGTCCATTCCCAATAATACAGACAATCTTCTGGCCGAGGAGAATGTTGAGTGTGAATTTGTTACCAACTGATACTTGTTTTGAATATGCACTCAACGATGGCAGCATTAGTAACAGCATATATGGGAGTGATCTTTTTCCTATGTAGCATTTTTGTTTGTTTGTTTGTTTTGGAATACAACTGTGTAACTGGCAACCCAATATGCCTGTGTGAGATACTTCCTGCAGCAAAAGTTCATGGCTTTTGACCTGAGTACTTTAGCTTGATTTCTTGTTTTGGGTGCCCTTGAGCCACCACTGTTCCCATTGGTTTTCTATTGTCATTAAGGAAACCAAAGACCTGTGCAAACACAACCCACATGATCTGATCCTTGTCATATTTTCTATCATTTCAGGACAGTCCAGTGGACACAGCCTGTGGTACGTATTCTAGAATTCCTCATTTGGTGACAAAAAGTGGAGAACATGACAAAATAGGGGCTTTCTTGCTGGCTTTAAAATGCTGAGGCACTGTAATGTCAGCTTTTTGGTGGCCATGAGAACTGGGGATACGATGACAGAAACTGGCCTCTAGGTACTGAAGTGATTCCAAGTTGTCCAGTTCCACTTTTGTTGTCCAATGTGCGGTTGTGGGAGTGACTGTCTCCATGTGTTTCCTTGAGTGTTATAGTTGTTTTGTGCGTGTGTGTGTATGTGTGTGTGTTTGGTAAAATTTTTGTGGGATGAGTGTTTCCTGAGATTAATATTCGTGTAAATTCCACAACTGTTGGTGCTCACTTTCTCAATAAAAATTTCCATTTCACTAGTCATTGTCACCCCAATAAACTTTAATTTAAAAAAAGAGAGCTCACACAAATACATTCCTATCTCATGGCATCATGAGCGGATACCTCTGGGTGTATGTATTCATCACAATAAGATAAATGTGTGCACCCACTGTATGCCATGTAGATGGCAATTAACCTAGAAAAACCCATCGCCACACAGGACAGTGCCCGCTGGGTTCTAAAGTGACAAACTCGGATCAGAACTCCTATCCCTGCATCAATGCCAGTTTCATTCAATTATGACTGTCACCTTTTAGTACCTCTGTGGCATTTCGAATGCACATGATGTGTCACTGCTGGCACTTCCTTCACACACAACACATTTCTCTCAAATGCTTGAGATGGACTCCTCCGCGAAACACAGCTGAGTACTGGGCAGGACTCCGTCCTATTGCAGGTGGCCCCTAGTGTAGCTCCACACCACAACCAGTTCTGGAGGAATGTGAGTTAGGAGTTGCCTCCAGTTAGTGTTGGGGACAATTCACTGTGACTTTCTGATAGATATCTAACAGTTCACTTGCCAGACTCTTGCTAAGAATACACAATGCCATTTTCATGTCGAAAATCTACCTCCCATGACTCATGCCATCTATGATTATTGCATGGAGGCAAGAAACATTGTACGTTGAAAGGGAACAAAGACGTCATCATCAGGACGCAGCACCTGGGTGGCACCGAATCCCCTTCCTGTGAGGATGAGAGAGGTTGTGCATTGTAAGTCAGGGAAAGAGAAAATCATTGAAGTGACGTGGCACGGCCACTCGTATCCCTCTAGAACACTTGGGGAGAAAATTGGTCATGGTTTCTTTGGAAGGGCTTTGGAAAAAATCAAGTCAACGGTTGTACTTTAAGGCAATATATATATAAACTAATTTTGAGTGTTGTTTGGAGCAGGACTACTCTGATTAAGATGTATTTTAGGAAAATTTGATTATCATTTAGGTTTCAATATTTTGACTGCAAGCCGAAAAGAATGAGACAGCTTGAATATAAAATGTCACTTGTTTACCCCTGGAACTTCCTACTAGGGAAAAGTTTATCCTAGCAGTCTCCTTCAATCTCCATGATAGTTTACCCCTTGTGCTGCAGGGAACCCTGATGTGTAGGATGACATGTTAAAACGATTATCACCAACAGCTGGGCTTCAAGAGTTAATCAAGTGCCACCGAGTGGGATAGACGTGTTAGTAAGCTCTGAGAGCTTTTCCAGGACATAACGATGACAACAATTCAGAGTAGCAGAGGAGGACACAGGCAAGGCAGCCAGGTCACGTGGTGCTCAGGTGGAGGTTTCAAGGTCAGGAGAAGGAGTATGACATGTATCCCTGTGTCCAGCCTTGCCCACACTTGAGATGTTGTTTTGCTGTTTCTTGGATGGGGATTCGATAGGACACTATCATGTTGCTGGAGCAAACACTTTATCAACATCTTCTTTACAACCCGGAGAGTGGAGCTCCCTCCTGTTCTGTGGTCTTCATTATCTGCCTGTGGCACAACCAGACCCTTTGTACTTTACTGACCCCTTCCTTCATGGCTTTCTGTTTTGATTGCTTCTTTCATTCTATGTGATTCCTTCTACCTCACTTTCCCTACCCCACTCTCTCACTCTCACTCGTTTTATTCTTTCTTTAGTTTGTCTCCTTTTTATCCGTTTTCACTTATTTTTTTTAATGTGCTTTACATACTCAACATGAAGTCCAACCTCTGAACGTTCCTAAGTATATAGTACAGTAGAGTTCCCTATATGTACATAGTTGTACAGGCCATCTCTACATGTTCTTCATCTCTCATTGCCGAAACTGTACACCCATTCACAGTAACTCCATATACCCACCCCACTCTCGGCAAGGTGAAATACTTTCTGTTTCTATGAGTTGGACTAGTTTACATACTCATTTCAATGGAATCATAAAGTATTTCACTTTGTTTATTTCTGAGAATGGCTTGTCTCACATAGAATAGGTTGACTCAAGATGCTTCAAATGGCAGGATTCCCTTCTTTCTCAAGGTGAATAATATTGCATTAAATGTATTTTCATTATGCTTTCCTCTGTCCATTGACAGTAGGGCTGGTTCTTGATATAGGTTTTTATGAGCAAAGCAGCCGTGATCAGGGCCATGCAGTTACCTCCTGGAGATCCTGATTTCAATTGCTTGGGATGGATAAACAGAAGTGCGATTAGTGCATCTATTTGCAATATTTTGAGGAACTTCAATACTGTTTCCACAATGGGTTCACATTTAATATTCCCATTTGGCTTTCATAGTGGGAAGGCATGGGCTGAGGTACACAGGGTCCCTGTGTCTCCGGGTGCCTTCTGGCCTGGAGAGTGGTAGCCGCGACCCAGTCGATGAGTGGGTGGGATGAACATGGATGAAAGATTAGGAGGGTCTGGGGTCAGGTCACAAGCTGTGACTAATGAAGTGTCTCTCTCAGAGGACATGGGGAATTGTTTCTTGCCTCTTAGTTCTGGAGGGATGAAGGGGCAGTTGGATCCTGTGTTGAGGTGAGGGAAGTCTTCGGCAGGGATGTGGACACTCAGAACCCATGCAGTCACTGCACGTGCAGAAGGGTGCTCACATCAGTCGTCAGCAGACAGTGGAGGTTCGGCCTTAATACATTGAATTACGAATTACCAATGCACCAGGGCAGAAGGCCGCTTTCCCGGGTCAGGTACATGAATTGCTCATCAGAGTAGGTGAATGAAACGGAAGCTATTTTTGGCAAACCCGTCATATGGGAGTTGGTTCTCATATGGCAGAATGTTCTTTATTGGCGTGGGAGGCCCTCAGACTGCTCGTCACTCAGGGTGGTTTTCTGGTGAGGGGACACATGGTGAGAAGTAGCTGAGTGTGTGACGTCATTAGGGGCAGAGAGCCACCATTGTGGTCTCCCCTTGACTTTCAGAGGGTCTTGGTGTGGAGAAAATTGTTGTATTTGGGTCATGGACTGAAACGTGGAAGGCGGAGCTGTGTTGTGGATTTGGACTCCTCATGGCTGCACCACTTGCTCCCGGGCATCATCTCTCCCTTGCAGGAACCTTGGGGCATGGAGACTTGAAGGTTGATGTTGTTCAGGGGTCCCAGGCATGATCTCAGTTGTCTCGGGGTCTCTGATCTCTATGCCCAGGACATCAACCAAATAGTGGTACTCGATCTATCACATAGCAGTGTTGTGAGTCAGGGACAGTTGCTTACTCACGCGAGGTTTCTAAGCCCTCCAGTGTAAAATATGGGTCACGACCCTAACTTGCCTCCCTTGAGGTGGCGCTGGTGTGGGCATCGCAAGAGATGATACCAGATACTCTCCACGAGCTGTAAAGCATCACACCCAGATAGAGGGTGAAAAGTCACCTCCCACGTGCCCTTTCAGTGGAGCCATCCAAGTATCCTATCTGAACTTCACGTCTACAAGTGTCTAGCTCATTCTTGCAGCCATTCAATGATTGGAAAGTCAGAGCAATTACACAACACCAGTCTTTTATTTGCCTGGAGGCTTCACCGGTATTTAATTTTGTTTAGACTCATCACATAATACTAACAAGGAGGTCCTCTTCACATTTTCTCACTTCAAAATGGGGCACTGAGTCCAAGTGCGGTCTCCATGTCTTTCAGATACGTGCAAGTTCTGTAAACGATTGGAACTCAGTGTACTACGCGTAGTCTCTGTGTTTTGTTGCGTTTCTAGAATGCCTCAGCTCATTCAAGATTTTTCCTACAAAACCTGTGTGTTGGGGATTTGGTTGCTCAGCAAACTACAAGATATATCTAGGTCCATCTTTAAGTCTACTGGGTCACCTGCTCAGCTAGCTGGTGAATTAAGGGAACAATAGTTGGAAGTGTGAATAAATTATTCCTAATGTACCTATGGTCTCCTGCCACTAAGATGTCACAGGGTCTATCTATTGTTGTGTATTTCTCAGGAAGTAGCAGCGATGATGAGGGAAGTTGTCTTCCCATAAACAGAACCCACTCATCAGTTTCCAGCCAGAGATGGGAAAGAAGAGTGCGTGAGCGGCCACGCCTCAAGTTCTACCCTCACAGGGACCCTGAAGAAGGTATTGCGGATCTATGCTCATTAGGTTAATTCAGAATTAAGAATTTTGTGTCCCAGTTTTAACAGAAAACTATAAAATTGCTGAGCCACGTTCTTCTTTTATGCCTGCAAATTTAAGTATCTTCACGAAATTAGTACTGCTGTAACTATGAAGTCAAGATGCATTGACAACTCAAAATATCGTTCACGTTGAATAGTAAACAATGTCCTGAGTGTTTACTATTAGCTGAGTGTTTACCTTTTGCTGAATAGATCCCTCCGGAATACAATGTCTCCAGATTTGGAAACATTGATACACCTTGTTGAGAACAGGTTGGGATTCACAAAGGAGTTGACAAGACGATACACAACGTTCCCACAGCCCACCAAGCCAGTCATTGCAATGACACCAATGTCTTATTGATTAAAATGTGCACAGTTCAGGTTAAGGTTCACGTCTGCTGCGGTGACATTCTATAAGTTGGGCGAAGATCATAAGAGAAGGTGTCACTGTGGGAGGATCCCAGGATATCAGCACACGGATGTCATAGCGACATGCTCCACAACAGCCAACAGTTGCAAACTTTGCCAAAGTCCATCAAGTGATGAGTGGATAAATACAGTCTGATATATACCCAGAGGGGACTGTCGTTCAGTCGTGAACGGGAATTGAACTTTGAAATATGCTGCAACATGAAAGGACATTGAAAAAATATCATGCTTAGTAACACCAGGCAGACACGGAGAGACAAATAATGTGTGATTCCACTTACATGAGGTCCCTGCAACAGGCAGATTCACAGTTGAGAGACAAGTAGAGATAACAATGGTTGGAAAGAGGGAGAAAGTAGAGTGATTTGTTAAAGGGAACTGAGGTGGATATGATGAAAAAGATTGGATCTAGATAGTAGTGACGTGTCTGTAGCGTTGTACATATAATCCATGCTCCAGAACTATATAGTCACAAATTATGAAAAGCAGCGAAAATAGCATTTCTTTCTCATCAGTGTCAAAAAGTTAAGAAAATCCAATAATAGAGATGATGAAGAGAGGACAGCGTATATGAATTCATGGAAAACTGAAATGGTCTTGTAACATTTCAGGAAAAAGGATGACTGTGTTGTGTTTTAAAATGCGCCGAAAAATTCATGAAAATCTCTCACTGAAACAAAACATGCATTTATTTGTCTACCCGTTTTAAGAGTATTTCAAATTAATTACATTCTATTTAGCTAGACACCAAAGGCCCCATGTCTCACTTCTTTCCTCGCCTCTCCTTGGCCTTGCTTCTTCCACCCAGGAGTTCAGCACGGCACATGTTCAGCTCATAGATATGAAAAACCCATAGCCACACAGTCTCTCTCACGTCCACATCAAGCTCATCTCCCTGAGTAGGTTTGACTAGTATAACCGATGACACATTTACTCTGTGTTCTTGTAGTTCTCCCCGACATCCCAGAGGAAGATGAACTTCCTGATGATTGCAATGAGGACATCAAACCTATCACGGTAAGCTTGTTTTCCACCCTCTGAGACAGAAATCCTCTTTAATACACTCAATCAAACTAAGATTGAAAACGTTGGCATGTCCATTCCCAATAATACAGACAATCTTCTGGCCGAGGAGAATGTTGAGTGTGAATTTGTTACCAACTGACACTTGTTTTGAATATGCACTCAACGATGGCAGCATTAGTAACAGTATATATGGTGATCTTTTCCCTATGTAGCATTTTTGTTTGTTTATTTGTTTTGGAATACAACTGTGTAACTGGCAACCCAATATGCCTGTGTGAGATACTTCCTGCAGCAAAAGTTCATGGCTTTTGACCTGAGTATTTTAGCTTGATTTCTTGTTTTGGGTGCCATTGAGCCACCACTGTTCCCATTGCTTTTCTATTGTCATTAAGGAAACCAAAGACCTGTGCAAACACAACCCACATGATCTGATCCTTGTCATATTTTCTATCATTTCAGGACAGTACAGTGGACACAGCCTGTGGTACGTATTCTAGAATTCCTCATTTGGTGACAAAAAGTGGAGAACATGACAAAATAGGGGCTTTCTTGCTGGCTTTAAAATGCTGAGACACTGTAATGTCAGCTTTTTGGTGGCCATGAGAACTGGGGATACGATGATAGAAACTGGCCTCTAGGTACTGAAGTGTTTCCAAGTTGTCCAGTTCCACTTTTGTTGTCCAATGTGCGGTTGTGGGAGTGACTGTCTCCACGTGTTTCCATGAGTGTTATAGTTGTTTTGTGTGTGTGTGTGTGTGTGTTTGTGTGTGTGTGTGTTTGGTAAAATTTTTGTGGGATGAGTGTTTCCTGAGATTAATATTCGTGTAAATTCCACAACTGTTGGTGCTCACTTTCTCAATAAAAATTTCCATTTCACTAGTCATTGTCACCCCAATAAACTTTAATTTAAAAAAAGAGAGCTCACACAAATACATTCCTATCTCATGGCATCATGAGCGGATACCTCTGGGTGTATGTATTCATCACAATAAGATAAATGTGTGCACCCACTGTATGCCATGTAGATGGCAATTAACCTAGAAAAACCCATCGCCACACAGGACAGTGCCCGCTGGGTTCTAAAGTGACAAACTCGGATCAGAACTCCTAGCCCTGCATCAATGCCAGTTTCATTCAATTATGACTGTCACCTTTTAGTACCTCTGTGGCATTTCGAATGCACATGATGTGTCACTGCTGGCACTTCCTTCACACACAACACATTTCTCTCAAATGCTTGAGATGGACTCCTCCGCGAAACACAGCTGAGTACTGGGCAGGACTCCGTCCTATTGCAGGTGGCCCCTAGTGTAGCTCCACACCACAACCAGTTCTGGAGGAATGTGAGTTAGGAGTTGCCTCCAGTTAGTGTTGGGGACAATTCACTGTGACTTTCTGATAGATATCTAACAGTTCACTTGCCAGACTCTTGCTAAGAATACACAATGCCATTTTCATGTCGAAAATCTACCTCCCATGACTCATGCCATCTATGATTATTGCATGGAGGCAAGAAACATTGTACGTTGAAAGGGAACAAAGACGTCATCATCAGGACGCAGCACCTGGGTGGCACCGAATCCCCTTCCTGTGAGGATGAGAGAGGTTGTGCATTGTAAGTCAGGGAAAGAGAAAATCATTGAAGTGACGTGGCACGGCCACTCGTATCCCTCTAGAACACTCGGGGAGAAAATTGGTCATGGTTTCTTTGGAAGGGCTTTGGAAAAAATCAAGTCAACGGTTGTACTTTAAGGCAATATATATATAAACTAATTTTGAGTGTTGTTTGGAGCAGGACTACTCTGATTAAGATGTATTTTAGGAAAATTTGATTATCATTTAGGTTTCAATATTTTGACTGCAAGCCGAAAAGAATGAGACAGCTTGAATATAAAATGTCACTTGTTTACCCCTGGAACTTCCTACTAGGGAAAAGTTTATCCTAGCAGTCTCCTTCAATCTCCATGATAGTTTACCCCTTGTGCTGCAGGGAACCCTGATGTGTAGGATGACATGTTAAAACGATTATCACCAACAGCTGGGCTTCAAGAGTTAATCAAGTGCCACCGAGTGGGATAGACGTGTTAGTAAGCTCTGAGAGCTTTTCCAGGACATAACGATGACAACAATTCGGAGTAGCAGAGGAGGACACAGGCAAGGCAGCCAGGTCACGTGGTGCTCAGGTGGAGGTTTCAAGGTCAGGAGAAGGAGTATGACATGTATCCCTGTGTCCAGCCTTGCCCACACTTGAGATGTTGTTTTGCTGTTTCTTGGATGGGGATTCGATAGGACACTATCATGTTGCTGGAGCAAACACTTTATCAACATCTTCTTTACAACCCGGAGAGTGGAGCTCCCTCCTGTTCTGTGGTCTTCATTATCTGCCTGTGGCACAACCAGACCCTTTGTACTTTACTGACCCCTTCCTTCATGGCTTTCTGTTTTGATTGCTTCTTTCATTCTATGTGATTCCTTCTACCTCACTTTCCCTACCCCACTCTCTCACTCTCACTCGTTTTATTCTTTCTTTAGTTTGTCTCCTTTTTATCCGTTTTCACTTATTTTTTTTTAATGTGCTTTACATACTCAACATGAAGTCCAACCTCTGAACGTTCCTAAGTATATAGTACAGTAGAGTTCCCTATATGTACATAGTTGTACAGGCCATCTCTACATGTTCTTCATCTCTCATTGCCGAAACTGTACACCCATTCACAGTAACTCCATATACCCACCCCACTCTCGGCAAGGACATTGTACTTTCTGTTTCTATGAGTTGGACTAGTTTACATACTCATTTCAATGGAATCATAAAGTATTTCACTTTGTTTATTTCTGAGAATGGCTTGTCTCACATAGAATAGGTTGACTCAAGATGCTTCAAATGGCAGGATTCCCTTCTTTCTCAAGGTGAATAATATTGCATTAAATGTATTTTCATTATGCTTTCCTCTGTCCATTGACAGTAGGGCTGGTTCTTGATATAGGTTTTTATGAGCAAAGCAGCCGTGATCAGGGCCATGCAGTTACCTCCTGGAGATCCTGATTTCAATTGCTTGGGATGGATAAACAGAAGTGCGATTAGTGCATCTATTTGCAATATTTTGAGGAACTTCAATACTGTTTCCACAATGGGTTCACATTTAATATTCCCATTTGGCTTTCATAGTGGGAAGGCATGGGCTGAGGTACACAGGATCCCTGTGTCTCCGGGTGCCTTCTGGCCTGGAGAGTGGTAGCCGCGACCCAGTCGATGAGTGGGTGGGATGAACATGGATGAAAGATTAGGAGGGTCTGGGGTCAGGTCACAAGCTGTGACTAATGAAGTGTCTCTCTCAGAGGACATGGGGAATTGTTTCTTGCCTCTTAGTTCTGGAGGGATGAAGGGGCAGTTGGATCCTGTGTTGAGGTGAGGGAAGTCTTCGGCAGGGATGTGGACACTCAGAACCCATGTAGTCACTGCACGTGCAGAAGGGTGCTCACATCAGTCGTCAGCAGACAGTGGAGGTTCGGCCTTAATACATTGAATTATGAATTACCAATGCACCAGGGCAGAAGGCCGCTTTCCCGGGTCAGGTACATGAATTGCTCATCAGAGTAGGTGAATGAAACGGAAGCTATTTTTGGCAAACCCGTCATATGGGAGTTGGTTCTCATATGGCAGAATGTTCTTTATTGGCGTGGGAGGCCCTCAGACTGCTCGTCACTCAGGGTGGTTTTCTGGTGAGGGGACACATGGTGAGAAATAGCTGAGTGTGTGACGTCATTAGGGGCAGAGAGCCACCATTGTGTTCTCCCCTTGACTTTCAGAGGGTCTTGGTGTGGAGAAAATTGTTGTATTTGGGTCATGGACTGAAACGTGGAAGGCGGAGCTGTGTTGTGGATTTGGACTCCTCATGGCTGCACCACTTGCTCCCGGGCATCATCTCTCCCTTGCAGGAACCTTGGGGCATGGAGACTTGAAGGTTGATGTTGTTCAGGGGTCCCAGGCATGATCTCAGTTGTCTCGGGGTCTCTGATCTCTATGCCCAGGACATCAACCAAATAGTGGTACTCGATCTATCACATAGCAGTGTTGTGAGTCAGGGACAGTTGCTTACTCACGCGAGGTTTCTAAGCCCTCCAGTGTAAAATATGGGTCACGACCCTAACATGCCTCCCTTGAGGTGGCGCTGGTGTGGGCATCGCAAGAGATGATACCAGATACTCTCCACGAGCTGTAAAGCATCACACCCAGATAGAGGGTGAAAAGTCACCTCCCACGTGCCCTTTCAGTGGAGCCATCCAAGTATCCTATCTGAACTTCACGTCTACAAGTGTCTAGCTCATTCTTGCAGCCATTCAATGATTGGAAAGTCAGAGCAATTACACAACACCAGTCTTTTATTTGCCTGGAGGCTTCACCGGTATTTAATTTTGTTTAGACTCATCACATAATACTAACAAGGAGGTCCTCTTCACATTTTCTCACTTCAAAATGGGGCACTGAGTCCAAGTGCGGTCTCCATGTCTTTCAGATACGTGCAAGTTCTGTAAACGATTGGAACTCAGTGTACTACGCGTAGTCTCTGTGTTTTGTTGCGTTTCTAGAATGCCTCAGCTCATTCAAGATTTTTCCTACAAAACCTGTGTGTTGGGGATTTGGTTGCTCAGCAAACTACAAGATATATCTAGGTCCATCTTTAAGTCTACTGGGTCACCTGCTCAGCTAGCTGGTGAATTAAGGGAACAATAGTTGGAAGTGTGAATAAATTATTCCTAATGTACCTATGGTCTCCTGCCACTAAGATGTCACAGGGTCTATCTATTGTTGTGTATTTCTCAGGAAGTAGCAGCGATGATGAGGGAAGTTGTCTTCCCATAAACAGAACCCACTCATCAGTTTCCAGCCAGAGATGGGAAAGAAGAGTGCGTGAGCGGCCACGCCTCAAGTTCTACCCTGACAGGGACCCTGCAGAAGGTATTGCGGATCTATGCTCATTAGGTTAATTCAGAATTAAGACTTTTGTGTCCCAGTTTTAACAGAAAACTGTAAAAATGCTGAGCCACGTTCTTCTTTTATGCCTGCAAATTTAAGTATCTTCACGAAATTAGTACTGCTGTAACTATGAAGTCTAGATGCATTGACAACTCAAAATATCGTTCACGTTGAATAGTAAACAATGTCCTGAGTTAATGCTCACATTAGCTGAGTGTTTACCTTTTGCTGGATAGATCCCTCTGGAATACAATATCTCCGGATTTGGAAACATGGATACACCTTGTTGAGAACAGGTTGGGATTCACAAAGGAGTTGACAAGACGATACACAACGTTCCCACAGCCCACCAAGCCAGTGCCCCCTATTCATAATACTTCACCTTCCTGTGATACGCTTGTTACAGTCATTGCAATGACACCAATGTTTTATTGATTAAAATGTGCACAGTTCGGGTTAAGGTTCACGTATGCTGCGGTGACATTCTATAAGTTGGGCGAAGATCATAAGATTAGGTGTCACTGTGGGAGGATCCCAGGATATCAGCACACGGATGTCATAGCGACATGCTTCACAACAGCCAACAGTTGCAAACTTTTCCAAAGTCCATCAAGTGATGAGTGGATAAATACAGTCTGATATATACCCAGAGTGGACGGTCGTTCAGTCGTGAACGGGAATTGAACTTTGAAATATGCTACAACGTAAAAAGACACTGAAAAAATATCGTGCTTAGTAACACCAGGCAGACACAGAGAGACAAATAATGTGTGATTCCACTTCCATGAGGTCCCTGCTACAGGCAGATTCACAGTTGAGAGACAAGGAGAGATAACAATGGTTGGAAGGAGGGAGAAAATAGAGTGATTTCTTAAAGGGAACTGAGGTGGATATGATGAACAAGATTGGATCTAGATAGTAGTGACGAGTCTGTAGCGTTGTACATATAAAACATGCTCCAGACCTATATAGTCAGAAATTATGAAAAGCAGCATAAATCGCATTTCTTTCTCATCACTGTCATAAAGTTAAGAAAATCCAATAATAGAGATGATGAAGAGAGGACCGCATATATGAATTCATGGAAAACTGAAATGGTCTTGTAACATTTCAGGAAAAAGGATGACTGTGTTGTGTTTTAAAATGCGCAGAAAAATTCATGAAAATCTCTCACTGAAACACAACATGCATTTATTTGTCTACCCGTTTTAAGAGTATTTCAAATGAATTACATTCTATTTAGCTAGACACCAAAGACCCCATGTCTCACTTCGTTCCTCGCCTCTCCTTGGCCTTGCTTCTTCCACCAAGGAGTTCAGCACGGCACATGTTCAGCTCATAGATATGAAAAACCCATAGCCACACAGTCTCTCTCACGTCCACATCAAGCTCATCTCCCTGAGTAGGTTTGAGTAGTATAACCGATGACACATTTACTCTGTGTTCTTGTAGTTCTCCCGGACATCCCAGAGGAAGATGAACTTCCTGATGATTGCAATGAGGACATCAAACCTATCACGGTAAGCTTGTTTTCCACCCTCTGAGACAGAAATCCTCTTTAATACACTCAATCAAACTAAGATTGAAAACGTTGGCATGTCCATTCCCAATAATACAGACAATCTTCTGGCCGAGGAGAATGTTGAGTGTGAATTTGTTACCAACTGATACTTGTTTTGAATATGCACTCAACGATGGCAGCATTAGTAACAGCATATATGGGAGTGATCTTTTTCCTATGTAGCATTTTTGTTTGTTTGTTTGTTTTGGAATACAACTGTGTAACTGGCAACCCAATATGCCTGTGTGAGATACTTCCTGCAGCAAAAGTTCATCGCTTTTGACCTGAGTACTTTAGCTCGATTTCTTGTTTTGGGTGCCCTTGAGCCACCACTGTTCCCATTGGTTTTCTATTGTCATTAAGGAAACCAAAGACCTGTGCAAACACAACCCACATGATCTGATCCTTGTCATATTTTCTATCATTTCAGGACAGTCCAGTGGACACAGCCTGTGGTACGTATTCTAGAATTCCTCATTTGGTGACAAAAAGTGGAGAACATGACAAAATAGGGGCTTTCTTGCTGGCTTTAAAATGCTGAGGCACTGTAATGTCAGCTTTTTGGTGGCCATGAGAACTGGGGATACGATGACAGAAACTGGCCTCTAGGTACTGAAGTGTTTCCAAGTTGTCCAGTTCCACTTTTGTTGTCCAATGTGCGGTTGTGGGAGTGACTGTCTCCATGTGTTTCCTTGAGTGTTATAGTTGTTTTGTGCGTGTGTGTGTATGTGTGTGTGTTTGGTAAAATTTTTGTGGGATGAGTGTTTCCTGAGATTAATATTCGTGTAAATTCCACAACTGTTGGTGCTCACTTTCTCAATAAAAATTTCCATTTCACTAGTCATTGTCACCCCAATAAACTTTAATTTAAAAAAAGAGAGCTCACACAAATACATTCCTATCTCATGGCATCATGAGCGGATACCTCTGGGTGTATGTATTCATCACAATAAGATAAATGTGTGCACCCACTGTATGCCATGTAGATGGCAATTAACCTAGAAAAACCCATCGCCACACAGGACAGTGCCCGCTGGGTTCTAAAGTGACAAACTCGGATCAGAACTCCTATCCCTGCATCAATGCCAGTTTCATTCAATTATGACTGTCACCTTTTAGTACCTCTGTGGCATTTCGAATGCACATGATGTGTCACTGCTGGCACTTCCTTCACACACAACACATTTCTCTCAAATGCTTGAGATGGACTCCTCCGCGAAACACAGCTGAGTACTGGGCAGGACTCCGTCCTATTGCAGGTGGCCCCTAGTGTAGCTCCACACCACAACCAGTTCTGGAGGAATGTGAGTTAGGAGTTGCCTCCAGTTAGTGTTGGGGACAATTCACTGTGACTTTCTGATAGATATCTAACAGTTCACTTGCCAGACTCTTGCTAAGAATACACAATGCCATTTTCATGTCGAAAATCTACCTCCCATGACTCATGCCATCTATGATTATTGCATGGAGGCAAGAAACATTGTACGTTGAAAGGGAACAAAGCCGTCATCATCAGGACGCAGCACCTGGGTTGCACCGAATCCCCTTCCTGTGAGGATGAGAGAGGTTGTGCATTGTAAGTCAGGGAAAGAGAAAATCATTGAAGTGACGTGGCACGGCCACTCGTATCCCTCTAGAACACTCGGGGAGAAAATTGGTCATGGTTTCTTTGGAAGGGCTTTGGAAAAAATCAAGTCAACGGTTGTACTTTAAGGCAATATATATATAAACTAATTTTGAGTGTTGTTTGGAGCAGGACTACTCTGATTAAGATGTATTTTAGGAAAATTTGATTATCATTTAGGTTTCAATATTTTGACTGCAAGCCGAAAAGAATGAGACAGCTTGAATATAAAATGTCACTTGTTTACCCCTGGAACTTCCTACTAGGGAAAAGTTTATCCTAGCAGTCTCCTTCAATCTCCATGATAGTTTACCCCTTGTGCTGCAGGGAACCCTGATGTGTAGGATGACATGTTAAAACGATTATCACCAACAGCTGGGCTTCAAGAGTTAATCAAGTGCCACCGAGTGGGATAGACGTGTTAGTAAGCTCTGAGAGCTTTTCCAGGACATAACGATGACAACAATTCAGAGTAGCAGAGGAGGACACAGGCAAGGCAGCCAGGTCACGTGGTGCTCAGGTGGAGGTTTCAAGGTCAGGAGAAGGAGTATGACATGTATCCCTGTGTCCAGCCTTGCCCACACTTGAGATGTTGTTTTGCTGTTTCTTGGATGGGGATTCGATAGGACACTATCATGTTGCTGGAGCAAACACTTTATCAACATCTTCTTTACAACCCGGAGAGTGGAGCTCCCTCCTGTTCTGTGGTCTTCATTATCTGCCTGTGGCACAACCAGACCCTTTGTACTTTACTGACCCCTTCCTTCATGGCTTTCTGTTTTGATTGCTTCTTTCATTCTATGTGATTCCTTCTACCTCACTTTCCCTACCCCACTCTCTCACTCTCACTCGTTTTATTCTTTCTTTAGTTTGTCTCCTTTTTATCCGTTTTCACTTATTTTTTTTTAATGTGCTTTACATACTCAACATGAAGTCCAACCTCTGAACGTTCCTAAGTATATAGTACAGTAGAGTTCCCTATATGTACATAGTTGTACAGGCCATCTCTACATATTCTTCATCTCTCATTGCCGAAACTGTACACCCATTCACAGTAACTCCATATACCCACCCCACTCTCGGCAAGGTGAAATACTTTCTGTTTCTATGAGTTGGACTAGTTTACATACTCATTTCAATGGAATCATAAAGTATTTCACTTTGTTTATTTCTGAGAATGGCTTGTCTCACATAGAATAGGTTGACTCAAGATGCTTCAAATGGCAGGATTCCCTTCTTTCTCAAGGTGAATAATATTGCATTAAATGTATTTTCATTATGCTTTCCTCTGTCCATTGACAGTAGGGCTGGTTCTTGATATAGGTTTTTATGAGCAAAGCAGCCGTGATCAGGGCCATGCAGTTACCTCCTGGAGATCCTGATTTCAATTGCTTGGGATGGATAAACAGAAGTGCGATTAGTGCATCTATTTGCAATATTTTGAGGAACTTCAATACTGTTTCCACAATGGGTTCACATTTAATATTCCCATTTGGCTTTCATAGTGGGAAGGCATGGGCTGAGGTACACAGGGTCCCTGTGTCTCCGGGTGCCTTCTGGCCTGGAGAGTGGTAGCCGCGACCCAGTCGATGAGTGGGTGGGATGAACATGGATGAAAGATTAGGAGGGTCTGGGGTCAGGTCACAAGCTGTGACTAATGAAGTGTCTCTCTCAGAGGACATGGGGAATTGTTTCTTGCCTCTTAGTTCTGGAGGGATGAAGGGGCAGTTGGATCCTGTGTTGAGGTGAGGGAAGTCTTCGGCAGGGATGTGGACACTCAGAACCCATGCAGTCACTGCACGTGCAGAAGGGTGCTCACATCAGTCGTCAGCAGACAGTGGAGGTTCGGCCTTAATACATTGAATTATGAATTACCAATGCACCAGGGCAGAAGGCCGCTTTCCCGGGTCAGGTACATGAATTGCTCATCAGAGTAGGTGAATGAAACGGAAGCTATTTTTGGCAAACCCGTCATATGGGAGTTGGTTCTCATATGGCAGAATGTTCTTTATTGGCGTGGGAGGCCCTCAGACTGCTCGTCACTCAGGGTGGTTTTCTGGTGAGGGGACACATGGTGAGAAGTAGCTGAGTGTGTGACGTCATTAGGGGCAGAGAGCCACCATTGTGGTCTCCCCTTGACTTTCAGAGGGTCTTGGTGTGGAGAAAATTGTTGTATTTGGGTCATGGACTGAAACGTGGAAGGCGGAGCTGTGTTGTGGATTTGGACTCCTCATGGCTGCACCACTTGCTCCCGGGCATCATCTCTCCCTTGCAGGAACCTTGGGGCATGGAGACTTGAAGGTTGATGTTGTTCAGGGGTCCCAGGCATGATCTCAGTTGTCTCGGGGTCTCTGATCTCTATGCCCAGGACATCAACCAAATAGTGGTACTCGATCTATCACATAGCAGTGTTGTGAGTCAGGGACAGTTGCTTACTCACGCGAGGTTTCTAAGCCCTCCAGTGTAAAATATGGGTCACGACCCTAACTTGCCTCCCTTGAGGTGGCGCTGGTGTGGGCATCGCAAGAGATGATACCAGATACTCTCCACGAGCTGTAAAGCATCACACCCAGATAGAGGGTGAAAAGTCACCTCCCACGTGCCCTTTCAGTGGAGCCATCCAAGTATCCTATCTGAACTTCACGTCTACAAGTGTCTAGCTCATTCTTGCAGCCATTCAATGATTGGAAAGTCAGAGCAATTACACAACACCAGTCTTTTATTTGCCTGGAGGCTTCACCGGTATTTAATTTTGTTTAGACTCATCACATAATACTAACAAGGAGGTCCTCTTCACATTTTCTCACTTCAAAATGGGGCACTGAGTCCAAGTGCGGTCTCCATGTCTTTCAGATACGTGCAAGTTCTGTAAACGATTGGAACTCAGTGTACTACGCGTAGTCTCTGTGTTTTGTTGCGTTTCTAGAATGCCTCAGCTCATTCAAGATTTTTCCTACAAAACCTGTGTGTTGGGGATTTGGTTGCTCAGCAAACTACAAGATATATCTAGGTCCATCTTTAAGTCTACTGGGTCACCTGCTCAGCTAGCTGGTGAATTAAGGGAACAATAGTTGGAAGTGTGAATAAATTATTCCTAATGTACCTATGGTCTCCTGCCACTAAGATGTCACAGGGTCTATCTATTGTTGTGTATTTCTCAGGAAGTAGCAGCGATGATGAGGGAAGTTGTCTTCCCATAAACAGAACCCACTCATCAGTTTCCAGCCAGAGATGGGAAAGAAGAGTGCGTGAGCGGCCACGCCTCAAGTTCTACCCTGACAGGGACCCTGCAGAAGGTATTGCGGATCTATGCTCATTAGGTTAATTCAGAATTAAGACTTTTGTGTCCCAGTTTTAACAGAAAACTGTAAAAATGCTGAGCCACGTTCTTCTTTTATGCCTGCAAATTTAAGTATCTTCACGAAATTAGTACTGCTGTAACTATGAAGTCTAGATGCATTGACAACTCAAAATATCGTTCACGTTGAATAGTAAACAATGTCCTGAGTTAATGCTCACATTAGCTGAGTGTTTACCTTTTGCTGGATAGATCCCTCTGGAATACAATATCTCCGGATTTGGAAACATGGATACACCTTGTTGAGAACAGGTTGGGATTCACAAAGGAGTTGACAAGACGATACACAACGTTCCCACAGCCCACCAAGCCAGTGCCCCCTATTCATAATACTTCACCTTCCTGTGATACGCTTGTTACAGTCATTGCAATGACACCAATGTTTTATTGATTAAAATGTGCACAGTTCGGGTTAAGGTTCACGTATGCTGCGGTGACATTCTATAAGTTGGGCGAAGATCATAAGATTAGGTGTCACTGTGGGAGGATCCCAGGATATCAGCACACGGATGTCATAGCGACATGCTTCACAACAGCCAACAGTTGCAAACTTTTCCAAAGTCCATCAAGTGATGAGTGGATAAATACAGTCTGATATATACCCAGAGTGGACGGTCGTTCAGTCGTGAACGGGAATTGAACTTTGAAATATGCTACAACGTAAAAAGACACTGAAAAAATATCGTGCTTAGTAACACCAGGCAGACACAGAGAGACAAATAATGTGTGATTCCACTTCCATGAGGTCCCTGCTACAGGCAGATTCACAGTTGAGAGACAAGGAGAGATAACAATGGTTGGAAGGAGGGAGAAAATAGAGTGATTTCTTAAAGGGAACTGAGGTGGATATGATGAACAAGATTGGATCTAGATAGTAGTGACGAGTCTGTAGCGTTGTACATATAAAACATGCTCCAGACCTATATAGTCAGAAATTATGAAAAGCAGCATAAATCGCATTTCTTTCTCATCACTGTCATAAAGTTAAGAAAATCCAATAATAGAGATGATGAAGAGAGGACCGCATATATGAATTCATGGAAAACTGAAATGGTCTTGTAACATTTCAGGAAAAAGGATGACTGTGTTGTGTTTTAAAATGCGCAGAAAAATTCATGAAAATCTCTCACTGAAACACAACATGCATTTATTTGTCTACCCGTTTTAAGAGTATTTCAAATGAATTACATTCTATTTAGCTAGACACCAAAGACCCCATGTCTCACTTCGTTCCTCGCCTCTCCTTGGCCTTGCTTCTTCCACCAAGGAGTTCAGCACGGCACATGTTCAGCTCATAGATATGAAAAACCCATAGCCACACAGTCTCTCTCACGTCCACATCAAGCTCATCTCCCTGAGTAGGTTTGAGTAGTATAACCGATGACACATTTACTCTGTGTTCTTGTAGTTCTCCCGGACATCCCAGAGGAAGATGAACTTCCTGATGATTGCAATGAGGACATCAAACCTATCACGGTAAGCTTGTTTTCCACCCTCTGAGACAGAAATCCTCTTTAATACACTCAATCAAACTAAGATTGAAAACGTTGGCATGTCCATTCCCAATAATACAGACAATCTTCTGGCCGAGGAGAATGTTGAGTGTGAATTTGTTACCAACTGATACTTGTTTTGAATATGCACTCAACGATGGCAGCATTAGTAACAGCATATATGGGAGTGATCTTTTTCCTATGTAGCATTTTTGTTTGTTTGTTTGTTTTGGAATACAACTGTGTAACTGGCAACCCAATATGCCTGTGTGAGATACTTCCTGCAGCAAAAGTTCATGGCTTTTGACCTGAGTACTTTAGCTCGATTTCTTGTTTTGGGTGCCCTTGAGCCACCACTGTTCCCATTGGTTTTCTATTGTCATTAAGGAAACCAAAGACCTGTGCAAACACAACCCACATGATCTGATCCTTGTCATATTTTCTATCATTTCAGGACAGTCCAGTGGACACAGCCTGTGGTACGTATTCTAGAATTCCTCATTTGGTGACAAAAAGTGGAGAACATGACAAAATAGGGGCTTTCTTGCTGGCTTTAAAATGCTGAGGCACTGTAATGTCAGCTTTTTGGTGGCCATGAGAACTGGGGATACGATGACAGAAACTGGCCTCTAGGTACTGAAGTGTTTCCAAGTTGTCCAGTTCCACTTTTGTTGTCCAATGTGCGGTTGTGGGAGTGACTGTCTCCATGTGTTTCCTTGAGTGTTATAGTTGTTTTGTGCGTGTGTGTGTATGTGTGTGTGTTTGGTAAAATTTTTGTGGGATGAGTGTTTCCTGAGATTAATATTCGTGTAAATTCCACAACTGTTGGTGCTCACTTTCTCAATAAAAATTTCCATTTCACTAGCCATTGTCACCCCAATAAACTTTAATTTAAAAAAAGAGAGCTCACACAAATACATTCCTATCTCATGGCATCATGAGCGGATACCTATGGGTGTATGTATTCATCACAATAAGATAAATGTGTGCACCCACTGTATGCCATGTAGATGGCAATTAACCTAGAAAAACCCATCGCCACACAGGACAGTGCCCGCTGGGTTCTAAAGTGACAAACTCGGATCAGAACTCCTATCCCTGCATCAATGCCAGTTTCATTCAATTATGACTGTCACCTTTTAGTACCTCTGTGGCATTTCGAATGCACATGATGTGTCACTGCTGGCACTTCCTTCACACACAACACATTTCTCTCAAATGCTTGAGATGGACTCCTCCACGAAACACAGCTGAGTACTGGGCAGGACTCCGTCCTATTGCAGGTGGCCCCTAGTGTAGCTCCACACCACAACCAGTTCTGGAGGAATGTGAGTTAGGAGTTGCCTCCAGTTAGTGTTGGGGACAATTCACTGTGACTTTCTGATAGATATCTAACAGTTCACTTGCCAGACTCTTGCTAAGAATACACAATGCCATTTTCATGTCGAAAATCTACCTCCCATGACTCATGCCATCTATGATTATTGCATGGAGGCAAGAAACATTGTACGTTGAAAGGGAACAAAGACGTCATCATCAGGACGCAGCACCTGGGTGGCACCGAATCCCCTTCCTGTGAGGATGAGAGAGGTTGTGCATTGTAAGTCAGGGAAAGAGAAAATCATTGAAGTGACGTGGCACGGCCACTCGTATCCCTCTAGAACACTCGGGGAGAAAATTGGTCATGGTTTCTTTGGAAGGGCTTTGGAAAAAATCAAGTCAACGGTTGTACTTTAAGGCAATATATATATAAACTAATTTTGAGTGTTGTTTGGAGCAGGACTACTCTGATTAAGATGTATTTTAGGAAAATTTGATTATCATTTAGGTTTCAATATTTTGACTGCAAGCCGAAAAGAATGAGACAGCTTGAATATAAAATGTCACTTGTTTACCCCTGGAACTTCCTACTAGGGAAAAGTTTATCCTAGCAGTCTCCTTCAATCTCCATGATAGTTTACCCCTTGTGCTGCAGGGAACCCTGATGTGTAGGATGACATGTTAAAACGATTATCACCAACAGCTGGGCTTCAAGAGTTAATCAAGTGCCACCGAGTGGGATAGACGTGTTAGTAAGCTCTGAGAGCTTTTCCAGGACATAACGATGACAACAATTCAGAGTAGCAGAGGAGGACACAGGCAAGGCAGCCAGGTCACGTGGTGCTCAGGTGGAGGTTTCAAGGTCAGGAGAAGGAGTATGACATGTATCCCTGTGTCCAGCCTTGCCCACACTTGAGATGTTGTTTTGCTGTTTCTTGGATGGGGATTCGATAGGACACTATCATGTTGCTGGAGCAAACACTTTATCAACATCTTCTTTACAACCCGGAGAGTGGAGCTCCCTCCTGTTCTGTGGTCTTCATTATCTGCCTGTGGCACAACCAGACCCTTTGTACTTTACTGACCCCTTCCTTCATGGCTTTCTGTTTTGATTGCTTCTTTCATTCTATGTGATTCCTTCTACCTCACTTTCCCTACCCCACTCTCTCACTCTCACTCGTTTTATTCTTTCTTTAGTTTGTCTCCTTTTTATCCGTTTTCACTTATTTTTTTTTAATGTGCTTTACATACTCAACATGAAGTCCAACCTCTGAACGTTCCTAAGTATATAGTACAGTAGAGTTCCCTATATGTACATAGTTGTACAGGCCATCTCTACATGTTCTTCATCTCTCATTGCCGAAACTGTACACCCATTCACAGTAACTCCATATACCCACCCCACTCTCGGCAAGGTGAAATACTTTCTGTTTCTATGAGTTGGACTAGTTTACATACTCATTTCAATGGAATCATAAAGTATTTCACTTTGTTTATTTCTGAGAATGGCTTGTCTCACATAGAATAGGTTGACTCAAGATGCTTCAAATGGCAGGATTCCCTTCTTTCTCAAGGTGAATAATATTGCATTAAATGTATTTTCATTATGCTTTCCTCTGTCCATTGACAGTAGGGCTGGTTCTTGATATAGGTTTTTATGAGCAAAGCAGCCGTGATCAGGGCCATGCAGTTACCTCCTGGAGATCCTGATTTCAATTGCTTGGGATGGATAAACAGAAGTGCGATTAGTGCATCTATTTGCAATATTTTGAGGAACTTCAATACTGTTTCCACAATGGGTTCACATTTAATATTCCCATTTGGCTTTCATAGTGGGAAGGCATGGGCTGAGGTACACAGGGTCCCTGTGTCTCCGGGTGCCTTCTGGCCTGGAGAGTGGTAGCCGCGACCCAGTCGATGAGTGGGTGGGATGAACATGGATGAAAGATTAGGAGGGTCTGGGGTCAGGTCACAAGCTGTGACTAATGAAGTGTCTCTCTCAGAGGACATGGGGAATTGTTTCTTGCCTCTTAGTTCTGGAGGGATGAAGGGGCAGTTGGATCCTGTGTTGAGGTGAGGGAAGTCTTCGGCAGGGATGTGGACACTCAGAACCCATGCAGTCACTGCACGTGCAGAAGGGTGCTCACATCAGTCGTCAGCAGACAGTGGAGGTTCGGCCTTAATACATTGAATTACGAATTACCAATGCACCAGGGCAGAAGGCCGCTTTCCCGGGTCAGGTACATGAATTGCTCATCAGAGTAGGTGAATGAAACGGAAGCTATTTTTGGCAAACCCGTCATATGGGAGTTGGTTCTCATATGGCAGAATGTTCTTTATTGGCGTGGGAGGCCCTCAGACTGCTCGTCACTCAGGGTGGTTTTCTGGTGAGGGGACACATGGTGAGAAATAGCTGAGTGTGTGACGTCATTAGGGGCAGAGAGCCACCATTGTGGTCTCCCCTTGACTTTCAGAGGGTCTTGGTGTGGAGAAAATTGTTGTATTTGGGTCATGGACTGAAACGTGGAAGGCGGAGCTGTGTTGTGGATTTGGACTCCTCATGGCTGCACCACTTGCTCCCGGGCATCATGTCTCCCTTGCAGGAACCTTGGGGCATGGAGACTTGAAGGTTGATGTTGTTCAGGGGTCCCAGGCATGATCTCAGTTGTCTCGGGGTCTCTGATCTCTATGCCCAGGACATCAACCAAATAGTGGTACTCGATCTATCACATAGCAGTGTTGTGAGTCAGGGACAGTTGCTTACTCACGCGAGGTTTCTAAGCCCTCCAGTGTAAAATATGGGTCACGACCCTAACTTGCCTCCCTTGAGGTGGCGCTGGTGTGGGCATCGCAAGAGATGATACCAGATACTCTCCACGAGCTGTAAAGCATCACACCCAGATAGAGGGTGAAAAGTCACCTCCCACGTGCCCTTTCAGTGGAGCCATCCAAGTATCCTATCTGAACTTCACGTCTACAAGTGTCTAGCTCATTCTTGCAGCCATTCAATGATTGGAAAGTCAGAGCAATTACACAACACCAGTCTTTTATTTGCCTGGAGGCTTCACCGGTATTTAATTTTGTTTAGACTCATCACATAATACTAACAAGGAGGTCCTCTTCACATTTTCTCACTTCAAAATGGGGCACTGAGTCCAAGTGCGGTCTCCATGTCTTTCAGATACGTGCAAGTTCTGTAAACGATTGGAACTCAGTGTACTACGCGTAGTCTCTGTGTTTTGTTGCGTTTCTAGAATGCCTCAGCTCATTCAAGATTTTTCCTACAAAACCTGTGTGTTGGGGATTTGGTTGCTCAGCAAACTACAAGATATATCTAGGTCCATCTTTAAGTCTACTGGGTCACCTGCTCAGCTAGCTGGTGAATTAAGGGAACAATAGTTGGAAGTGTGAATAAATTATTCCTAATGTACCTATGGTCTCCTGCCACTAAGATGTCACAGGGTCTATCTATTGTTGTGTATTTCTCAGGAAGTAGCAGCGATGATGAGGGAAGTTGTCTTCCCATAAACAGAACCCACTCATCAGTTTCCAGCCAGAGATGGGAAAGAAGAGTGCGTGAGCGGCCACGCCTCAAGTTCTACCCTGACAGGGACCCTGCAGAAGGTATTGCGGATCTATGCTCATTAGGTTAATTCAGAATTAAGACTTTTGTGTCCCAGTTTTAACAGAAAACTGTAAAAATGCTGAGCCACGTTCTTCTTTTATGCCTGCAAATTTAAGTATCTTCACGAAATTAGTACTGCTGTAACTATGAAGTCTAGATGCATTGACAACTCAAAATATCGTTCACGTTGAATAGTAAACAATGTCCTGAGTTAATGCTCACATTAGCTGAGTGTTTACCTTTTGCTGGATAGATCCCTCTGGAATACAATATCTCCGGATTTGGAAACATGGATACACCTTGTTGAGAACAGGTTGGGATTCACAAAGGAGTTGACAAGACGATACACAACGTTCCCACAGCCCACCAAGCCAGTGCCCCCTATTCATAATACTTCACCTTCCTGTGATACGCTTGTTACAGTCATTGCAATGACACCAATGTTTTATTGATTAAAATGTGCACAGTTCGGGTTAAGGTTCACGTATGCTGCGGTGACATTCTATAAGTTGGGCGAAGATCATAAGATTAGGTGTCACTGTGGGAGGATCCCAGGATATCAGCACACGGATGTCATAGCGACATGCTTCACAACAGCCAACAGTTGCAAACTTTTCCAAAGTCCATCAAGTGATGAGTGGATAAATACAGTCTGATATATACCCAGAGTGGACGGTCGTTCAGTCGTGAACGGGAATTGAACTTTGAAATATGCTACAACGTAAAAAGACACTGAAAAAATATCGTGCTTAGTAACACCAGGCAGACACAGAGAGACAAATAATGTGTGATTCCACTTCCATGAGGTCCCTGCTACAGGCAGATTCACAGTTGAGAGACAAGGAGAGATAACAATGGTTGGAAGGAGGGAGAAAATAGAGTGATTTCTTAAAGGGAACTGAGGTGGATATGATGAACAAGATTGGATCTAGATAGTAGTGACGAGTCTGTAGCGTTGTACATATAAAACATGCTCCAGACCTATATAGTCAGAAATTATGAAAAGCAGCATAAATCGCATTTCTTTCTCATCACTGTCATAAAGTTAAGAAAATCCAATAATAGAGATGATGAAGAGAGGACCGCATATATGAATTCATGGAAAACTGAAATGGTCTTGTAACATTTCAGGAAAAAGGATGACTGTGTTGTGTTTTAAAATGCGCAGAAAAATTCATGAAAATCTCTCACTGAAACACAACATGCATTTATTTGTCTACCCGTTTTAAGAGTATTTCAAATGAATTACATTCTATTTAGCTAGACACCAAAGACCCCATGTCTCACTTCGTTCCTCGCCTCTCCTTGGCCTTGCTTCTTCCACCCAGGAGTTCAGCACGGCACATGTTCAGCTCATAGATATGAAAAACCCATAGCCACACAGTCTCTCTCACGTCCACATCAAGCTCATCTCCCTGAGTAGGTTTGAGTAGTATAACCGATGACACATTTACTCTGTGTTCTTGTAGTTCTCCCGGACATCCCAGAGGAAGATGAACTTCCTGATGATTGCAATGAGGACATCAAACCTATCACGGTAAGCTTGTTTTCCACCCTCTGAGACAGAAATCCTCTTTAATACACTCAATCAAACTAAGATTGAAAACGTTGGCATGTCCATTCCCAATAATACAGACAATCTTCTGGCCGAGGAGAATGTTGAGTGTGAATTTGTTACCAACTGATACTTGTTTTGAATATGCACTCAACGATGGCAGCATTAGTAACAGCATATATGGGAGTGATCTTTTTCCTATGTAGCATTTTTGTCTGTTTGTTTGTTTTGGAATACAACTGTGTAACTGGCAACCCAATATGCCTGTGTGAGATACTTCCTGCAGCAAAAGTTCATGGCTTTTGACCTGAGTACTTTAGCTCGATTTTTTGTTTTGGGTGCCCTTGAGCCACCACTGTTCCCATTGGTTTTCTATTGTCATTAAGGAAACCAAAGACCTGTGCAAACACAACCCACATGATCTGATCCTTGTCATATTTTCTATCATTTCAGGACAGTCCAGTGGACACAGCCTGTGGTACGTATTCTAGAATTCCTCATTTGGTGACAAAAAGTGGAGAACATGACAAAATAGGGGCTTTCTTGCTGGCTTTAAAATGCTGAGGCACTGTAATGTCAGCTTTTTGGTGGCCATGAGAACTGGGGATACGATGACAGAAACTGGCCTCTAGGTACTGAAGTGTTTCCAAGTTGTCCAGTTCCACTTTTGTTGTCCAATGTGCGGTTGTGGGAGTGACTGTCTCCATGTGTTTCCATGAGTGTTATAGTTGTTTTGTGCGTGTGTGTGTATGTGTGTGTGTTTGGTAAAATTTTTGTGGGATGAGTGTTTCCTGAGATTAATATTCGTGTAAATTCCACAACTGTTGGTGCTCACTTTCTCAATAAAAATTTCCATTTCACTAGCCATTGTCACCCCAATAAACTTTAATTTAAAAAAAGAGAGCTCACACAAATACATTCCTATCTCATGGCATCATGAGCGGATACCTCTGGGTGTATGTATTCATCACAATAAGATAAATGTGTGCACCCACTGTATGCCATGTAGATGGCAATTAACCTAGAAAAACCCATCGCCACACAGGACAGTGCCCGCTGGGTTCTAAAGTGACAAACTCGGATCAGAACTCCTAGCCCTGCATCAATGCCAGTTTCATTCAATTATGACTGTCACCTTTTAGTACCTCTGTGGCATTTCGAATGCACATGATGTGTCACTGCTGGCACTTCCTTCACACACAACACATTTCTCTCAAATGCTTGAGATGGACTCCTCCGCGAAACACAGCTGAGTACTGGGCAGGACTCCGTCCTATTGCAGGTGGCCCCTAGTGTAGCTCCACACCACAACCAGTTCTGGAGGAATGTGAGTTAGGAGTTGCCTCCAGTTAGTGTTGGGGACAATTCACTGTGACTTTCTGATAGATATCTAACAGTTCACTTGCCAGACTCTTGCTAAGAATACACAATGCCATTTTCATGTCGAAAATCTACCTCCCATGACTCATGCCATCTATGATTATTGCATGGAGGCAAGAAACATTGTACGTTGAAAGGGAACAAAGACGTCATCATCAGGACGCAGCACCTGGGTGGCACCGAATCCCCTTCCTGTGAGGATGAGAGAGGTTGTGCATTGTAAGTCAGGGAAAGAGAAAATCATTGAAGTGACGTGGCACGGCCACTCGTATCCCTCTAGAACACTCGGGGAGAAAATTGGTCATGGTTTCTTTGGAAGGGCTTTGGAAAAAATCAAGTCAACGGTTGTACTTTAAGGCAATATATATATAAACTAATTTTGAGTGTTGTTTGGAGCAGGACTACTCTGATTAAGATGTATTTTAGGAAAATTTGATTATCATTTAGGTTTCAATATTTTGACTGCAAGCCGAAAAGAATGAGACAGCTTGAATATAAAATGTCACTTGTTTACCCCTGGAACTTCCTACTAGGGAAAAGTTTATCCTAGCAGTCTCCTTCAATCTCCATGATAGTTTACCCCTTGTGCTGCAGGGAACCCTGATGTGTAGGATGACATGTTAAAACGATTATCACCAACAGCTGGGCTTCAAGAGTTAATCAAGTGCCACCGAGTGGGATAGACGTGTTAGTAAGCTCTGAGAGCTTTTCCAGGACATAACGATGACAACAATTCAGAGTAGCAGAGGAGGACACAGGCAAGGCAGCCAGGTCACGTGGTGCTCAGGTGGAGGTTTCAAGGTCAGGAGAAGGAGTATGACATGTATCCCTGTGTCCAGCCTTGCCCACACTTGAGATGTTGTTTTGCTGTTTCTTGGATGGGGATTCGATAGGACACTATCATGTTGCTGGAGCAAACACTTTATCAACATCTTCTTTACAACCCGGAGAGTGGAGCTCCCTCCTGTTCTGTGGTCTTCATTATCTGCCTGTGGCACAACCAGACCCTTTGTACTTTACTGACCCCTTCCTTCATGGCTTTCTGTTTTGATTGCTTCTTTCATTCTATGTGATTCCTTCTACCTCACTTTCCCTACCCCACTCTCTCACTCTCACTCGTTTTATTCTTTCTTTAGTTTGTCTCCTTTTTATCCGTTTTCACTTATTTTTTTTTAATGTGCTTTACATACTCAACATGAAGTCCAACCTCTGAACGTTCCTAAGTATATAGTACAGTAGAGTTCCCTATATGTACATAGTTGTACAGGCCATCTCTACATGTTCTTCATCTCTCATTGCCGAAACTGTACACCCATTCACAGTAACTCCATATACCCACCCCACTCTCGGCAAGGTGAAATACTTTCTGTTTCTATGAGTTGGACTAGTTTACATACTCATTTCAATGGAATCATAAAGTATTTCACTTTGTTTATTTCTGAGAATGGCTTGTCTCACATAGAATAGGTTGACTCAAGATGCTTCAAATGGCAGGATTCCCTTCTTTCTCAAGGTGAATAATATTGCATTAAATGTATTTTCATTATGCTTTCCTCTGTCCATTGACAGTAGGGCTGGTTCTTGATATAGGTTTTTATGAGCAAAGCAGCCGTGATCAGGGCCATGCAGTTACCTCCTGGAGATCCTGATTTCAATTGCTTGGGATGGATAAACAGAAGTGCGATTAGTGCATCTATTTGCAATATTTTGAGGAACTTCAATACTGTTTCCACAATGGGTTCACATTTAATATTCCCATTTGGCTTTCATAGTGGGAAGGCATGGGCTGAGGTACACAGGGTCCCTGTGTCTCCGGGTGCCTTCTGGCCTGGAGAGTGGTAGCCGCGACCCAGTCGATGAGTGGGTGGGATGAACATGGATGAAAGATTAGGAGGGTCTGGGGTCAGGTCACAAGCTGTGACTAATGAAGTGTCTCTCTCAGAGGACATGGGGAATTGTTTCTTGCCTCTTAGTTCTGGAGGGATGAAAGGGCAGTTGGATCCTGTGTTGAGGTGAGGGAAGTCTTCGGCAGGGATGTGGACACTCAGAACCCATGCAGTCACTGCACTTGCAGAAGGGTGCTCACATCAGTCGTCAGCAGACAGTGGAGGTTCGGCCTTAATACATTGAATTACGAATTACCAATGCACCAGGGCAGAAGGCCGCTTTCCCGGGTCAGGTACATGAATTGCTCATCAGAGTAGGTGAATGAAACGGAAGCTATTTTTGGCAAACCCGTCATATGGGAGTTGGTTCTCATATGGCAGAATGTTCTTTATTGGCGTGGGAGGCCCTCAGACTGCTCGTCACTCAGGGTGGTTTTCTGGTGAGGGGACACATGGTGAGAAATAGCTGAGTGTGTGACGTCATTAGGGGCAGAGAGCCACCATTGTGGTCTCCCCTTGACTTTCAGAGGGTCTTGGTGTGGAGAAAATTGTTGTATTTGGGTCATGGACTGAAACGTGGAAGGCGGAGCTGTGTTGTGGATTTGGACTCCTCATGGCTGCACCACTTGCTCCCGGGCATCATGTCTCCCTTGCAGGAACCTTGGGGCATGGAGACTTGAAGGTTGATGTTGTTCAGGGGTCCCAGGCATGATCTCAGTTGTCTCGGGGTCTCTGATCTCTATGCCCAGGACATCAACCAAATAGTGGTACTCGATCTATCACATAGCAGTGTTGTGAGTCAGGGACAGTTGCTTACTCACGCGAGGTTTCTAAGCCCTCCAGTGTAAAATATGGGTCACGACCCTAACTTGCCTCCCTTGAGGTGGCGCTGGTGTGGGCATCGCAAGAGATGATACCAGATACTCTCCACGAGCTGTAAAGCATCACACCCAGATAGAGGGTGAAAAGTCACCTCCCACGTGCCCTTTCAGTGGAGCCATCCAAGTATCCTATCTGAACTTCACGTCTACAAGTGTCTAGCTCATTCTTGCAGCCATTCAATGATTGGAAAGTCAGAGCAATTACACAACACCAGTCTTTTATTTGCCTGGAGGCTTCACCGGTATTTAATCTTGTTTAGACTCATCACATAATACTAACAAGGAGGTCCTCTTCACATTTTCTCACTTCAAAATGGGGCACTGAGTCCAAGTGCGGTCTCCATATCTTTCAGATACGTGCAAGTTCTGTAAACGATTGGAACTCAGTGTACTACGCGTAGTCTCTGTGTTTTGTTGCGTTTCTAGAATGCCTCAGCTCATTCAAGATTTTTCCTACAAAACCTGTGTGTTGGGGATTTGGTTGCTCAGCAAACTACAAGATATATCTAGGTCCATCTTTAAGTCTACTGGGTCACCTGCTCAGCTAGCTGGTGAATTAAGGGAACAATAGTTGGAAGTGTGAATAAATTATTCCTAATGTACCTATGGTCTCCTGCCACTAAGATGTCACAGGGTCTATCTATTGTTGTGTATTTCTCAGGAAGTAGCAGCGATGATGAGGGAAGTTGTCTTCCCATAAACAGAACCCACTCATCAGTTTCCAGCCAGAGATGGGAAAGAAGAGTGCGTGAGCGGCCACGCCTCAAGTTCTACCCTGACAGGGACCCTGCAGAAGGTATTGCGGATCTATGCTCATTAGGTTAATTCAGAATTAAGACTTTTGTGTCCCAGTTTTAACAGAAAACTGTAAAAATGCTGAGCCACGTTCTTCTTTTATGCCTGCAAATTTAAGTATCTTCACGAAATTAGTACTGCTGTACCTATGAAGTCTAGATGCATTGACAACTCAAAATATCGTTCACGTTGAATAGTAAACAATGTCCTGAGTTAATGCTCACATTAGCTGAGTGTTTACCTTTTGCTGGATAGATCCCTCTGGAATACAATATCTCCGGATTTGGAAACATGGATACACCTTGTTGAGAACAGGTTGGGATTCACAAAGGAGTTGACAAGACGATACACAACGTTCCCACAGCCCACCAAGCCAGTGCCCCCATTCATAATACTTCACCTTCCTGTGATACGCTTGTTGCAGTCATTGCAATGACACCAATGTTTTATTGATTAAATTGTGCACAGTTCGGGTTAAGGTTCACGTATGCTGCGGTGACATTCTATAAGTTGGGCGAAGATCATAAGATTAGGTGTCACTGTGGGAGGATCCCAGGATATCAGCACACGGATGTCATAGCGACATGCTTCACAACAGCCAACAGTTGCAAACTTTTCCAAAGTCCATCAAGTGATGAGTGGATAAATACAGTCTGATATATACCCAGAGTGGACGGTCGTTCAGTCGTGAACGGGAATTGAACTTTGAAATATGCTACAACGTAAAAAGACACTGAAAAAATATCGTGCTTAGTAACACCAGGCAGACACAGAGAGACAAATAATGTGTGATTCCACTTCCATGAGGTCCCTGCTACAGGCAGATTCACAGTTGAGAGACAAGGAGAGATAACAATGGTTGGAAGGAGGGAGAAAATAGAGTGATTTCTTAAAGGGAACTGAGGTGGATATGATGAACAAGATTGGATCTAGATAGTAGTGACGAGTCTGTAGCGTTGTACATATAAAACATGCTCCAGACCTATATAGTCAGAAATTATGAAAAGCAGCATAAATCGCATTTCTTTCTCATCACTGTCATAAAGTTAAGAAAATCCAATAATAGAGATGATGAAGAGAGGACCGCATATATGAATTCATGGAAAACTGAAATGGTCTTGTAACATTTCAGGAAAAAGGATGACTGTGTTGTGTTTTAAAATGTGCAGAAAAATTCATGAAAATCTCTCACTGAAACACAACATGCATTTATTTGTCTACCCGTTTTAAGAGTATTTCAAATGAATTACATTCTATTTAGCTAGACACCAAAGACCCCATGTCTCACTTCGTTCCTCGCCTCTCCTTGGCCTTGCTTCTTCCACCAAGGAGTTCAGCACGGCACATGTTCAGCTCATAGATATGAAAAACCCATAGCCACACAGTCTCTCTCACGTCCACATCAAGCTCATCTCCCTGAGTAGGTTTGAGTAGTATAACCGATGACACATTTACTCTGTGTTCTTGTAGTTCTCCCGGACATCCCAGAGGAAGATGAACTTCCTGATGATTGCAATGAGGACATCAAACCTATCATGGTAAGCTTGTTTTCCACCCTCTGAGACAGAAATCCTCTTTAATACACTCAACCAAACTAAGATTGAAAACGTTGGCATGTCCATTCCCAATAATACAGACAATCTTCTGGCCGAGGAGAATGTTGAGTGTGAATTTGTTACCAACTGATACTTGTTTTGAATATGCACTCAACGATGGCAGCATTAGTAACAGCATATATGGGAGTGATCTTTTTCCTATGTAGCATTTTTGTTTGTTTGTTTGTTTTGGAATACAACTGTGTAACTGGCAACCCAATATGCCTGTGTGAGATACTTCCTGCAGCAAAAGTTCATGGCTTTTGACCTGAGTACTTTAGCTTGATTTCTTGTTTTGGGTGCCCTTGAGCCACCACTGTTCCCATTGGTTTTCTATTGTCATTAAGGAAACCAAAGACCTGTGCAAACACAACCCACATGATCTGATCCTTGTCATATTTTCTATCATTTCAGGACAGTCCAGTGGACACAGCCTGTGGTACGTATTCTAGAATTCCTCATTTGGTGACAAAAAGTGGAGAACATGACAAAATAGGGGCTTTCTTGCTGGCTTTAAAATGCTGAGGCACTGTAATGTCAGCTTTTTGGTGGCCATGAGAACTGGGGATACGATGACAGAAACTGGCCTCTAGGTACTGAAGTGATTCCAAGTTGTCCAGTTCCACTTTTGTTGTCCAATGTGCGGTTGTGGGAGTGACTGTCTCCATGTGTTTCCTTGAGTGTTATAGTTGTTTTGTGCGTGTGTGTGTATGTGTGTGTGTTTGGTAAAATTTTTGTGGGATGAGTGTTTCCTGAGATTAATATTCGTGTAAATTCCACAACTGTTGGTGCTCACTTTCTCAATAAAAATTTCCATTTCACTAGTCATTGTCACCCCAATAAACTTTAATTTAAAAAAAGAGAGCTCACACAAATACATTCCTATCTCATGGCATCATGAGCGGATACCTCTGGGTGTATGTATTCATCACAATAAGATAAATGTGTGCACCCACTGTATGCCATGTAGATGGCAATTAACCTAGAAAAACCCATCGCCACACAGGACAGTGCCCGCTGGGTTCTAAAGTGACAAACTCGGATCAGAACTCCTATCCCTGCATCAATGCCAGTTTCATTCAATTATGACTGTCACCTTTTAGTACCTCTGTGGCATTTCGAATGCACATGATGTGTCACTGCTGGCACTTCCTTCACACACAACACATTTCTCTCAAATGCTTGAGATGGACTCCTCCGCGAAACACAGCTGAGTACTGGGCAGGACTCCGTCCTATTGCAGGTGGCCCCTAGTGTAGCTCCACACCACAACCAGTTCTGGAGGAATGTGAGTTAGGAGTTGCCTCCAGTTAGTGTTGGGGACAATTCACTGTGACTTTCTGATAGATATCTAACAGTTCACTTGCCAGACTCTTGCTAAGAATACACAATGCCATTTTCATGTCGAAAATCTACCTCCCATGACTCATGCCATCTATGATTATTGCATGGAGGCAAGAAATATTGTACGTTGAAAGGGAACAAAGACGTCATCATCAGGACGCAGCACCTGGGTGGCACCGAATCCCCTTCCTGTGAGGATGAGAGAGGTTGTGCATTGTAAGTCAGGGAAAGAGAAAATCATTGAAGTGACGTGGCACGGCCACTCGTATCCCTCTAGAACACTCGGGGAGAAAATTGGTCATGGTTTCTTTGGAAGGGCTTTGGAAAAAATCAAGTCAACGGTTGTACTTTAAGGCAATATATATATAAACTAATTTTGAGTGTTGTTTGGAGCAGGACTACTCTGATTAAGATGTATTTTAGGAAAATTTGATTATCATTTAGGTTTCAATATTTTGACTGCAAGCCGAAAAGAATGAGACAGCTTGAATATAAAATGTCACTTGTTTACCCCTGGAACTTCCTACTAGGGAAAAGTTTATCCTAGCAGTCTCCTTCAATCTCCATGATAGTTTACCCCTTGTGCTGCAGGGAACCCTGATGTGTAGGATGACATGTTAAAACGATTATCACCAACAGCTGGGCTTCAAGAGTTAATCAAGTGCCACCGAGTGGGATAGACGTGTTAGTAAGCTCTGAGAGCTTTTCCAGGACATAACGATGACAACAATTCAGAGTAGCAGAGGAGGACACAGGCAAGGCAGCCAGGTCACGTGGTGCTCAGGTGGAGGTTTCAAGGTCAGGAGAAGGAGTATGACATGTATCCCTGTGTCCAGCCTTGCCCACACTTGAGATGTTGTTTTGCTGTTTCTTGGATGGGGATTCGATAGGACACTATCATGTTGCTGGAGCAAACACTTTATCAACATCTTCTTTACAACCCGGAGAGTGGAGCTCCCTCCTGTTCTGTGGTCTTCATTATCTGCCTGTGGCACAACCAGACCCTTTGTACTTTACTGACCCCTTCCTTCATGGCTTTCTGTTTTGATTGCTTCTTTCATTCTATGTGATTCCTTCTACCTCACTTTCCCTACCCCACTCTCTCACTCTCACTCGTTTTATTCTTTCTTTAGTTTGTCTCCTTTTTATCCGTTTTCACTTATTTTTTTTAATGTGCTTTACATACTCAACATGAAGTCCAACCTCTGAACGTTCCTAAGTATATAGTACAGTAGAGTTCCCTATATGTACATAGTTGTACAGGCCATCTCTACATGTTCTTCATCTCTCATTGCCGAAACTGTACACCCATTCACAGTAACTCCATATACCCACCCCACTCTCGGCAAGGTGAAATACTTTCTGTTTCTATGAGTTGGACTAGTTTACATACTCATTTCAATGGAATCATAAAGTATTTCACTTTGTTTATTTCTGAGAATGGCTTGTCTCACATAGAATAGGTTGACTCAAGATGCTTCAAATGGCAGGATTCCCTTCTTTCTCAAGGTGAATAATATTGCATTAAATGTATTTTCATTATGCTTTCCTCTGTCCATTGACAGTAGGGCTGGTTCTTGATATAGGTTTTTATGAGCAAAGCAGCCGTGATCAGGGCCATGCAGTTACCTCCTGGAGATCCTGATTTCAATTGCTTGGGATGGATAAACAGAAGTGCGATTAGTGCATCTATTTGCAATATTTTGAGGAACTTCAATACTGTTTCCACAATGGGTTCACATTTAATATTCCCATTTGGCTTTCATAGTGGGAAGGCATGGGCTGAGGTACACAGGGTCCCTGTGTCTCCGGGTGCCTTCTGGCCTGGAGAGTGGTAGCCGCGACCCAGTCGATGAGTGGGTGGGATGAACATGGATGAAAGATTAGGAGGGTCTGGGGTCAGGTCACAAGCTGTGACTAATGAAGTGTCTCTCTCAGAGGACATGGGGAATTGTTTCTTGCCTCTTAGTTCTGGAGGGATGAAGGGGCAGTTGGATCCTGTGTTGAGGTGAGGGAAGTCTTCGGCAGGGATGTGGACACTCAGAACCCATGCAGTCACTGCACGTGCAGAAGGGTGCTCACATCAGTCGTCAGCAGACAGTGGAGGTTCGGCCTTAATACATTGAATTACGAATTACCAATGCACCAGGGCAGAAGGCCGCTTTCCCGGGTCAGGTACATGAATTGCTCATCAGAGTAGGTGAATGAAACGGAAGCTATTTTTGGCAAACCCGTCATATGGGAGTTGGTTCTCATATGGCAGAATGTTCTTTATTGGCGTGGGAGGCCCTCAGACTGCTCGTCACTCAGGGTGGTTTTCTGGTGAGGGGACACATGGTGAGAAATAGCTGAGTGTGTGACGTCATTAGGGGCAGAGAGCCACCATTGTGGTCTCCCCTTGACTTTCAGAGGGTCTTGGTGTGGAGAAAATTGTTGTATTTAGGTCATGGACTGAAACGTGGAAGGCGGAGCTGTGTTGTGGATTTGGACTCCTCATGGCTGCACCACTTGCTCCCGGGCATCATGTCTCCCTTGCAGGAACCTTGGGGCATGGAGACTTGAAGGTTGATGTTGTTCAGGGGTCCCAGGCATGATCTCAGTTGTCTCGGGGTCTCTGATCTCTATGCCCAGGACATCAACCAAATAGTGGTACTCGATCTATCACATAGCAGTGTTGTGAGTCAGGGACAGTTGCTTACTCACGCGAGGTTTCTAAGCCCTCCAGTGTAAAATATGGGTCACGACCCTAACTTGCCTCCCTTGAGGTGGCGCTGGTGTGGGCATCGCAAGAGATGATACCAGATACTCTCCACGAGCTGTAAAGCATCACACCCAGATAGAGGGTGAAAAGTCACCTCCCACGTGCCCTTTCAGTGGAGCCATCCAAGTATCCTATCTGAACTTCACGTCTACAAGTGTCTAGCTCATTCTTGCAGCCATTCAATGATTGGAAAGTCAGAGCAATTACACAACACCAGTCTTTTATTTGCCTGGAGGCTTCACCGGTATTTAATTTTGTTTAGACTCATCACATAATACTAACAAGGAGGTCCTCTTCACATTTTCTCACTTCAAAATGGGGCACTGAGTCCAAGTGCGGTCTCCATGTCTTTCAGATACGTGCAAGTTCTGTAAACGATTGGAACTCAGTGTACTACGCGTAGTCTCTGTGTTTTGTTGCGTTTCTAGAATGCCTCAGCTCATTCAAGATTTTTCCTACAAAACCTGTGTGTTGGGGATTTGGTTGCTCAGCAAACTACAAGATATATCTAGGTCCATCTTTAAGTCTACTGGGTCACCTGCTCAGCTAGCTGGTGAATTAAGGGAACAATAGTTGGAAGTGTGAATAAATTATTCCTAATGTACCTATGGTCTCCTGCCACTAAGATGTCACAGGGTCTATCTATTGTTGTGTATTTCTCAGGAAGTAGCAGCGATGATGAGGGAAGTTGTCTTCCCATAAACAGAACCCACTCATCAGTTTCCAGCCAGAGATGGGAAAGAAGAGTGCGTGAGCGGCCACGCCTCAAGTTCTACCCTGACAGGGACCCTGCAGAAGGTATTGCGGATCTATGCTCATTAGGTTAATTCAGAATTAAGACTTTTGTGTCCCAGTTTTAACAGAAAACTGTAAAAATGCTGAGCCACGTTCTTCTTTTATGCCTGCAAATTTAAGTATCTTCACGAAATTAGTACTGCTGTACCTATGAAGTCTAGATGCATTGACAACTCAAAATATCGTTCACGTTGAATAGTAAACAATGTCCTGAGTTAATGCTCACATTAGCTGAGTGTTTACCTTTTGCTGGATAGATCCCTCTGGAATACAATATCTCCGGATTTGGAAACATGGATACACCTTGTTGAGAACAGGTTGGGATTCACAAAGGAGTTGACAAGACGATACACAACGTTCCCACAGCCCACCAAGCCAGTGCCCCCATTCATAATACTTCACCTTCCTGTGATACGCTTGTTACAGTCATTGCAATGACACCAATGTTTTATTGATTAAAATGTGCACAGTTCGGGTTAAGGTTCACGTATGCTGCGGTGACATTCTATAAGTTGGGCGAAGATCATAAGATTAGGTGTCACTGTGGGAGGATCCCAGGATATCAGCACACGGATGTCATAGCGACATGCTTCACAACAGCCAACAGTTGCAAACTTTTCCAAAGTCCATCAAGTGATGAGTGGATAAATACAGTCTGATATATACCCAGAGTGGACGGTCGTTCAGTCGTGAACGGGAATTGAACTTTGAAATATGCTACAACGTAAAAAGACACTGAAAAAATATCGTGCTTAGTAACACCAGGCAGACACAGAGAGACAAATAATGTGTGATTCCACTTCCATGAGGTCCCTGCTACAGGCAGATTCACAGTTGAGAGACAAGGAGAGATAACAATGGTTGGAAGGAGGGAGAAAATAGAGTGATTTCTTAAAGGGAACTGAGGTGGATATGATGAACAAGATTGGATCTAGATAGTAGTGACGAGTCTGTAGCGTTGTACATATAAAACATGCTCCAGACCTATATAGTCAGAAATTATGAAAAGCAGCATAAATCGCATTTCTTTCTCATCACTGTCATAAAGTTAAGAAAATCCAATAATAGAGATGATGAAGAGAGGACCGCATATATGAATTCATGGAAAACTGAAATGGTCTTGTAACATTTCAGGAAAAAGGATGACTGTGTTGTGTTTTAAAATGCGCAGAAAAATTCATGAAAATCTCTCACTGAAACACAACATGCATTTATTTGTCTACCCGTTTTAAGAGTATTTCAAATGAATTACATTCTATTTAGCTAGACACCAAAGACCCCATGTCTCACTTCGTTCCTCGCCTCTCCTTGGCCTTGCTTCTTCCACCCAGGAGTTCAGCACGGCACATGTTCAGCTCATAGATATGAAAAACCCATAGCCACACAGTCTCTCTCACGTCCACATCAAGCTCATCTCCCTGAGTAGGTTTGAGTAGTATAACCGATGACACATTTACTCTGTGTTCTTGTAGTTCTCCCGGACATCCCAGAGGAAGATGAACTTCCTGATGATTGCAATGAGGACATCAAACCTATCACGGTAAGCTTGTTTTCCACCTTCTGAGACAGAAATCCTCTTTAATACACTCAATCAAACTAAGATTGAAAACGTTGGCATGTCCATTCCCAATAGTACAGACAATCTTCTGGCCGAGGAGAATGTTGAGTGTGAATTTGTTACCAACTGATACTTGTTTTGAATATGCACTCAACGATGGCAGCATTAGTAACAGCATATATGGGAGTGATCTTTTTCCTATGTAGCATTTTTGTCTGTTTGTTTGTTTTGGAATACAACTGTGTAACTGGCAACCCAATATGCCTGTGTGAGATACTTCCTGCAGCAAAAGTTCATGGCTTTTGACCTGAGTACTTTAGCTTGATTTCTTGTTTTGGGTGCCCTTGAGCCACCACTGTTCCCATTGGTTTTCTATTGTCATTAAGGAAACCAAAGACCTGTGCAAACACAACCCACATGATCTGATCCTTGTCATATTTTCTATCATTTCAGGACAGTCCAGTGGACACAGCCTGTGGTACGTATTCTAGAATTCCTCATTTGGTGACAAAAAGTGGAGAACATGACAAAATAGGGGCTTTCTTGCTGGCTTTAAAATGCTGAGGCACTGTAATGTCAGCTTTTTGGTGGCCATGAGAACTGGGGATACGATGACAGAAACTGGCCTCTAGGTACTGAAGTGTTTCCAAGTTGTCCAGTTCCACTTTTGTTGTCCAATGTGCGGTTGTGGGAGTGACTGTCTCCATGTGTTTCCATGAGTGTTATAGTTGTTTTGTGCGTGTGTGTGTATGTGTGTGTGTTTGGTAAAATTTTTGTGGGATGAGTGTTTCCTGAGATTAATATTCGTGTAAATTCCACAACTGTTGGTGCTCACTTTCTCAATAAAAATTTCCATTTCACTAGCCATTGTCACCCCAATAAACTTTAATTTAAAAAAAGAGAGCTCACACAAATACATTCCTATCTCATGGCATCATGAGCGGATACCTATGGGTGTATGTATTCATCACAATAAGATAAATGTGTGCACCCACTGTATGCCATGTAGATGGCAATTAACCTAGAAAAACCCATCGCCACACAGGACAGTGCCCGCTGGGTTCTAAAGTGACAAACTCGGATCAGAACTCCTAGCCCTGCATCAATGCCAGTTTCATTCAATTATGACTGTCACCTTTTAGTACCTCTGTGGCATTTCGAATGCACATGATGTGTCACTGCTGGCACTTCCTTCACACACAACACATTTCTCTCAAATGCTTGAGATGGACTCCTCCGCGAAACACAGCTGAGTACTGGGCAGGACTCCGTCCTATTGCAGGTGGCCCCTAGTGTAGCTCCACACCACAACCAGTTCTGGAGGAATGTGAGTTAGGAGTTGCCTCCAGTTAGTGTTGGGGACAATTCACTGTGACTTTCTGATAGATATCTAACAGTTCACTTGCCAGACTCTTGCTAAGAATACACAATGCCATTTTCATGTCGAAAATCTACCTCCCGTGACTCATGCCATCTATGATTATTGCATGGAGGCAAGAAACATTGTACGTTGAAAGGGAACAAAGACGTCATCATCAGGACGCAGCACCTGGGTGGCACCGAATCCCCTTCCTGTGAGGATGAGAGAGGTTGTGCATTGTAAGTCAGGGAAAGAGAAAATCATTGAAGTGACGTGGCACGGCCACTCGTATCCCTCTAGAACACTCGGGGAGAAAATTGGTCATGGTTTCTTTGGAAGGGCTTTGGAAAAAATCAAGTCAACGGTTGTACTTTAAGGCAATATATATATAAACTAATTTTGAGTGTTGTTTGGAGCAGGACTACTCTGATTAAGATGTATTTTAGGAAAATTTGATTATCATTTAGGTTTCAATATTTTGACTGCAAGCCGAAAAGAATGAGACAGCTTGAATATAAAATGTCACTTGTTTACCCCTGGAACTTCCTACTAGGGAAAAGTTTATCCTAGCAGTCTCCTTCAATCTCCATGATAGTTTACCCCTTGTGCTGCAGGGAACCCTGATGTGTAGGATGACATGTTAAAACGATTATCACCAACAGCTGGGCTTCAAGAGTTAATCAAGTGCCACCGAGTGGGATAGACGTGTTAGTAAGCTCTGAGAGCTTTTCCAGGACATAACGATGACAACAATTCAGAGTAGCAGAGGAGGACACAGGCAAGGCAGCCAGGTCACGTGGTGCTCAGGTGGAGGTTTCAAGGTCAGGAGAAGGAGTATGACATGTATCCCTGTGTCCAGCCTTGCCCACACTTGAGATGTTGTTTTGCTGTTTCTTGGATGGGGATTCGATAGGACACTATCATGTTGCTGGAGCAAACACTTTATCAACATCTTCTTTACAACCCGGAGAGTGGAGCTCCCTCCTGTTCTGTGGTCTTCATTATCTGCCTGTGGCACAACCAGACCCTTTGTACTTTACTGACCCCTTCCTTCATGGCTTTCTGTTTTGATTGCTTCTTTCATTCTATGTGATTCCTTCTACCTCACTTTCCCTACCCCACTCTCTCACTCTCACTCGTTTTATTCTTTCTTTAGTTTGTCTCCTTTTTATCCGTTTTCACTTATTTTTTTTTAATGTGCTTTACATACTCAACATGAAGTCCAACCTCTGAACGTTCCTAAGTATATAGTACAGTAGAGTTCCCTATATGTACATAGTTGTACAGGCCATCTCTACATGTTCTTCATCTCTCATTGCCGAAACTGTACACCCATTCACAGTAACTCCATATACCCACCCCACTCTCGGCAAGGACATTGTACTTTCTGTTTCTATGAGTTGGACTAGTTTACATACTCATTTCAATGGAATCATAAAGTATTTCACTTTGTTTATTTCTGAGAATGGCTTGTCTCACATAGAATAGGTTGACTCAAGATGCTTCAAATGGCAGGATTCCCTTCTTTCTCAAGGTGAATAATATTGCATTAAATGTATTTTCATTATGCTTTCCTCTGTCCATTGACAGTAGGGCTGGTTCTTGATATGGGTTTTTATGAGCAAAGCAGCAGTGATCAGGGCCATACAGTTACCTCCTGGAGATCCTGATTTCAATTGCTTGGGATGGATAAACAGAAGTGCGATTAGTGCATCTATTTGCAATATTTTGAGGAACTTCAATACTGTTTCCACAATGGGTTCACATCTAATATTCCCATTTGACTTTCATAGTGGGAAGGCATGGGCTGAGGTACACAGGGTCCTTGTGTCTCCGGGTGCCTTCTGGCCTGGAGAGTGGTAGCCGCGACCCAGTCGATGAGTGGGTGGGATGAACATGGATGAAAGATTAGGAGGGTCTGGGGTCAGGTCACAAGCTGTGACTAATGAAGTGTCTCTCTCAGAGGACATGGGGAATTGTTTCTTGCCTCTTAGTTCTGGAGGGATGAAGGGGCAGTTGGATCCTGTGTTGAGGTGAGGGAAGTCTTCGGCAGGGATGTGGACACTCAGAACCCATGCAGTCACTGCACGTGCAGAAGGGTGCTCACATCAGTCGTCAGCAGACAGTGGAGGTTCGGCCTTAATACATTGAATTATGAATTACCAATGCACCAGGGCAGAAGGCCGCTTTCCCGGGTCAGGTACATGAATTGCTCATCAGAGTAGGTGAATGAAACGGAAGCTATTTTTGGCAAAGCCGTCATATGGGAGTTGGTTCTCATATGGCAGAATTTTCTTTATTGGCGTGGGAGGCCCTCAGACTGCTCGTCACTCAGGGTGGTTTTCTGGTGAGGGGACACATGGTGAGAAATAGCTGAGTGTGTGACGTCATTAGGGGCAGAGAGCCACCATTGTGGTCTCCCCTTGACTTTCAGAGGGTCTTGGTGTGGAGAAAATTGTTGTATTTGGGTCATGGACTGAAACGTGGAAGGCGGAGCTGTGTTGTGGATTTGGACTCCTCATGGCTGCACCACCTGCTCCCGGGCATCATCTCTCCCTTGCAGGAACCTTGGAGCATGGAGACTTGAAGGTTGATGTTGTTCAGGGGTCCCAGGCATGATCTCAGTTGTCTCGGGGTCTCTGATCTCTATGCCCAGGACATCAACCAGATAGTGGTACCCGATCTATCACATAGCAGTGTTGTGAGTCAAGGACAGTTGCATACGTACACGCGAGGTTTCTATGCCCTCCAGTGTAAAATATGGGTCACGACCCTAAGTTGCCTCCCTTGAGGTGGCGCTGGTGTGGGCATCGCAAGAGATGATACCAGATACCCTCCATGAGCTGTAAAGCATCACACCCAGATAGAGGGTTAAAAGTCACCTCCCATGTGCCCTTTCAGTGGAGCCATCCAAGTATCCTATCTGAACTTAACCTCTACAAGTGTCTAGCTCATTCTTGCAACCATTCAATGATTGGAAAGTCAGAGCAATTACACAACACCAGTCTTTTATTTGCCTGGAGGCTTCACCGGTATTTAATCTTGTTTAGACTCATCACATAATACTAACAAGGAGGTCCTCTTCACATTTTCTCACTTCAAAATGGGGCACTGAGTCCAAGTGCGGTCTCCATATCTTTCAGATACGTGCAAGTTCTGTAAACGATTGGAACTCAGTGTACTACGCGTAGTCTCTGTGTTTTGTTGCGTTTCTAGAATGCCTCAGCTCATTCAAGATTTTTCCTACAAAACCTGTGTGTTGGGGATTTGGTTGCTCAGCAAACTACAAGATATATCTAGGTCCATCTTTAAGTCTACTGGGTCACCTGCTCAGCTAGCTGGTGAATTAAGGGAACAATAGTTGGAAGTGTGAATAAATTATTCCTAATGTACCTATGGTCTCCTGCCACTAAGATGTCACAGGGTCTATCTATTGTTGTGTATTTCTCAGGAAGTAGCAGCGATGATGAGGGAAGTTGTCTTCCCATAAACAGAACCCACTCATCAGTTTCCAGCCAGAGATGGGAAAGAAGAGTGCGTGAGCGGCCACGCCTCAAGTTCTACCCTGACAGGGACCCTGCAGAAGGTATTGCGGATCTATGCTCATTAGGTTAATTCAGAATTAAGACTTTTGTGTCCCAGTTTTAACAGAAAACTGTAAAAATGCTGAGCCACGTTCTTCTTTTATGCCTGCAAATTTAAGTATCTTCACGAAATTAGTACTGCTGTAACTATGAAGTCTAGATGCATTGACAACTCAAAATATCGTTCACGTTGAATAGTAAACAATGTCCTGAGTTAATGCTCACATTAGCTGAGTGTTTACCTTTTGCTGGATAGATCCCTCTGGAATACAATATCTCCGGATTTGGAAACATGGATACACCTTGTTGAGAACAGGTTGGGATTCACAAAGGAGTTGACAAGACGATACACAACGTTCCCACAGCCCACCAAGCCAGTGCCCCCTATTCATAATACTTCACCTTCCTGTGATACGCTTGTTACAGTCATTGCAATGACACCAATGTTTTATTGATTAAAATGTGCACAGTTCGGGTTAAGGTTCACGTATGCTGCGGTGACATTCTATAATTTGGGCGAAGATCATAAGATTAGGTGTCACTGTGGGAGGATCCCAGGATATCAGCACACGGATGTCATAGCGACATGCTTCACAACAGCCAACAGTTGCAAACTTTTCCAAAGTCCATCAAGTGATGAGTGGATAAATACAGTCTGATATATACCCAGAGTGGACGGTCGTTCAGTCGTGAACGGGAATTGAACTTTGAAATATGCTACAACGTAAAAGGACACTGAAAAAATATCGTGCTTAGTAACACCAGGCAGACACAGAGAGACAATGTGTGATTCCACTTCCATGAGGTCCCTGCTACAGGCAGATTCACAGTTGAGAGACAAGGAGAGATAACAATGGTTGGAAGGAGGGAGAAAATAGAGTGATTTCTTAAAGGGAACTGAGGTGGATATGATGAACAAGATTGGATCTAGATAGTAGTGACGAGTCTGTAGCGTTGTACATATAAAACATGCTCCAGACCTATATAGTCAGAAATTATGAAAAGCAGCATAAATCGCATTTCTTTCTCATCACTGTCATAAAGTTAAGAAAATCCAATAATAGAGATGATGAAGAGAGGACCGCATATATGAATTCATGGAAAACTGAAATGGTCTTGTAACATTTCAGGAAAAAGGATGACTGTGTTGTGTTTTAAAATGCGCAGAAAAATTCATGAAAATCTCTCACTGAAACACAACATGCATTTATTTGTCTACCCGTTTTAAGAGTATTTCAAATGAATTACATTCTATTTAGCTAGACACCAAAGACCCCATGTCTCACTTCGTTCCTCGCCTCTCCTTGGCCTTGCTTCTTCCACCCAGGAGTTCAGCACGGCACATGTTCAGCTCATAGATATGAAAAACCCATAGCCACACAGTCTCTCTCACGTCCACATCAAGCTCATCTCCCTGAGTAGGTTTGAGTAGTATAACCGATGACACATTTACTCTGTGTTCTTGTAGTTCTCCCGGACATCCCAGAGGAAGATGAACTTCCTGATGATTGCAATGAGGACATCAAACCTATCACGGTAAGCTTGTTTTCCACCCTCTGAGACAGAAATCCTCTTTAATACACTCAATCAAACTAAGATTGAAAACGTTGGCATGTCCATTCCCAATAGTACAGACAATCTTCTGGCCGAGGAGAATGTTGAGTGTGAATTTGTTACCAACTGATACTTGTTTTGAATATGCACTCAACGATGGCAGCATTAGTAACAGCATATATGGGAGTGATCTTTTTCCTATGTAGCATTTTTGTTTGTTTGTTTGTTTTGGAATACAACTGTGTAACTGGCAACCCAATATGCCTGTGTGAGATACTTCCTGCAGCAAAAGTTCATGGCTTTTGACCTGAGTACTTTAGCTTGATTTCTTGTTTTGGGTGCCCTTGAGCCACCACTGTTCCCATTGGTTTTCTATTGTCATTAAGGAAACCAAAGACCTGTGCAAACACAACCCACATGATCTGATCCTTGTCATATTTTCTATCATTTCAGGACAGTCCAGTGGACACAGCCTGTGGTACGTATTCTAGAATTCCTCATTTGGTGACAAAAAGTGGAGAACATGACAAAATAGGGGCTTTCTTGCTGGCTTTAAAATGCTGAGGCACTGTAATGTCAGCTTTTTGGTGGCCATGAGAACTGGGGATACGATGACAGAAACTGGCCTCTAGGTACTGAAGTGTTTCCAAGTTGTCCAGTTCCACTTTTGTTGTCCAATGTGCGGTTGTGGGAGTGACTGTCTCCATGTGTTTCCATGAGTGTTATAGTTGTTTTGTGCGTGTGTGTGTATGTGTGTGTGTTTGGTAAAATTTTTGTGGGATGAGTGTTTCCTGAGATTAATATTCGTGTAAATTCCACAACTGTTGGTGCTCACTTTCTCAATAAAAATTTCCATTTCACTAGCCATTGTCACCCCAATAAACTTTAATTTAAAAAAAGAGAGCTCACACAAATACATTCCTATCTCATGGCATCATGAGCGGATACCTATGGGTGTATGTATTCATCACAATAAGATAAATGTGTGCACCCACTGTATGCCATGTAGATGGCAATTAACCTAGAAAAACCCATCGCCACACAGGACAGTGCCCGCTGGGTTCTAAAGTGACAAACTCGGATCAGAACTCCTAGCCCTGCATCAATGCCAGTTTCATTCAATTATGACTGTCACCTTTTAGTACCTCTGTGGCATTTCGAATGCACATGATGTGTCACTGCTGGCACTTCCTTCACACACAACACATTTCTCTCAAATGCTTGAGATGGACTCCTCCGCGAAACACAGCTGAGTACTGGGCAGGACTCCGTCCTATTGCAGGTGGCCCCTAGTGTAGCTCCACACCACAACCAGTTCTGGAGGAATGTGAGTTAGGAGTTGCCTCCAGTTAGTGTTGGGGACAATTCACTGTGACTTTCTGATAGATATCTAACAGTTCACTTGCCAGACTCTTGCTAAGAATACACAATGCCATTTTCATGTCGAAAATCTACCTCCCGTGACTCATGCCATCTATGATTATTGCATGGAGGCAAGAAACATTGTACGTTGAAAGGGAACAAAGACGTCATCATCAGGACGCAGCACCTGGGTGGCACCGAATCCCCTTCCTGTGAGGATGAGAGAGGTTGTGCATTGTAAGTCAGGGAAAGAGAAAATCATTGAAGTGACGTGGCACGGCCACTCGTATCCCTCTAGAACACTCGGGGAGAAAATTGGTCATGGTTTCTTTGGAAGGGCTTTGGAAAAAATCAAGTCAACGGTTGTACTTTAAGGCAATATATATATAAACTAATTTTGAGTGTTGTTTGGAGCAGGACTACTCTGATTAAGATGTATTTTAGGAAAATTTGATTATCATTTAGGTTTCAATATTTTGACTGCAAGCCGAAAAGAATGAGACAGCTTGAATATAAAATGTCACTTGTTTACCCCTGGAACTTCCTACTAGGGAAAAGTTTATCCTAGCAGTCTCCTTCAATCTCCATGATAGTTTACCCCTTGTGCTGCAGGGAACCCTGATGTGTAGGATGACATGTTAAAACGATTATCACCAACAGCTGGGCTTCAAGAGTTAATCAAGTGCCACCGAGTGGGATAGACGTGTTAGTAAGCTCTGAGAGCTTTTCCAGGACATAACGATGACAACAATTCAGAGTAGCAGAGGAGGACACAGGCAAGGCAGCCAGGTCACGTGGTGCTCAGGTGGAGGTTTCAAGGTCAGGAGAAGGAGTATGACATGTATCCCTGTGTCCAGCCTTGCCCACACTTGAGATGTTGTTTTGCTGTTTCTTGGATGGGGATTCGATAGGACACTATCATGTTGCTGGAGCAAACACTTTATCAACATCTTCTTTACAACCCGGAGAGTGGAGCTCCCTCCTGTTCTGTGGTCTTCATTATCTGCCTGTGGCACAACCAGACCCTTTGTACTTTACTGACCCCTTCCTTCATGGCTTTCTGTTTTGATTGCTTCTTTCATTCTATGTGATTCCTTCTACCTCACTTTCCCTACCCCACTCTCTCACTCTCACTCGTTTTATTCTTTCTTTAGTTTGTCTCCTTTTTATCCGTTTTCACTTATTTTTTTTTAATGTGCTTTACATACTCAACATGAAGTCCAACCTCTGAACGTTCCTAAGTATATAGTACAGTAGAGTTCCCTATATGTACATAGTTGTACAGGCCATCTCTACATGTTCTTCATCTCTCATTGCCGAAACTGTACACCCATTCACAGTAACTCCATATACCCACCCCACTCTCGGCAAGGACATTGTACTTTCTGTTTCTATGAGTTGGACTAGTTTACATACTCATTTCAATGGAATCATAAAGTATTTCACTTTGTTTATTTCTGAGAATGGCTTGTCTCACATAGAATAGGTTGACTCAAGATGCTTCAAATGGCAGGATTCCCTTCTTTCTCAAGGTGAATAATATTGCATTAAATGTATTTTCATTATGCTTTCCTCTGTCCATTGACAGTAGGGCTGGTTCTTGATATGGGTTTTTATGAGCAAAGCAGCAGTGATCAGGGCCATACAGTTACCTCCTGGAGATCCTGATTTCAATTGCTTGGGATGGATAAACAGAAGTGCGATTAGTGCATCTATTTGCAATATTTTGAGGAACTTCAATACTGTTTCCACAATGGGTTCACATCTAATATTCCCATTTGACTTTCATAGTGGGAAGGCATGGGCTGAGGTACACAGGGTCCTTGTGTCTCCGGGTGCCTTCTGGCCTGGAGAGTGGTAGCCGCGACCCAGTCGATGAGTGGGTGGGATGAACATGGATGAAAGATTAGGAGGGTCTGGGGTCAGGTCACAAGCTGTGACTAATGAAGTGTCTCTCTCAGAGGACATGGGGAATTGTTTCTTGCCTCTTAGTTCTGGAGGGATGAAGGGGCAGTTGGATCCTGTGTTGAGGTGAGGGAAGTCTTCGGCAGGGATGTGGACACTCAGAACCCATGCAGTCACTGCACGTGCAGAAGGGTGCTCACATCAGTCGTCAGCAGACAGTGGAGGTTCGGCCTTAATACATTGAATTATGAATTACCAATGCACCAGGGCAGAAGGCCGCTTTCCCGGGTCAGGTACATGAATTGCTCATCAGAGTAGGTGAATGAAACGGAAGCTATTTTTGGCAAAGCCGTCATATGGGAGTTGGTTCTCATATGGCAGAATTTTCTTTATTGGCGTGGGAGGCCCTCAGACTGCTCGTCACTCAGGGTGGTTTTCTGGTGAGGGGACACATGGTGAGAAATAGCTGAGTGTGTGACGTCATTAGGGGCAGAGAGCCACCATTGTGGTCTCCCCTTGACTTTCAGAGGGTCTTGGTGTGGAGAAAATTGTTGTATTTGGGTCATGGACTGAAACGTGGAAGGCGGAGCTGCGTTGTGGATTTGGACTCCTCATGGCTGCACCACCTGCTCCCGGGCATCATCTCTCCCTTGCAGGAACCTTGGAGCATGGAGACTTGAAGGTTGATGTTGTTCAGGGGTCCCAGGCATGATCTCAGTTGTCTCGGGGTCTCTGATCTCTATGCCCAGGACATCAACCAGATAGTGGTACCCGATCTATCACATAGCAGTGTTGTGAGTCAAGGACAGTTGCATACGTACACGCGAGGTTTCTATGCCCTCCAGTGTAAAATATGGGTCACGACCCTAAGTTGCCTCCCTTGAGGTGGCGCTGGTGTGGGCATCGCAAGAGATGATACCAGATACCCTCCATGAGCTGTAAAGCATCACACCCAGATAGAGGGTTAAAAGTCACCTCCCATGTGCCCTTTCAGTGGAGCCATCCAAGTATCCTATCTGAACTTAACCTCTACAAGTGTCTAGCTCATTCTTGCAACCATTCAATGATTGGAAAGTCAGAGCAATTACACAACACCAGTCTTTTATTTGCCTGGAGGCTTCACCGGTATTTAATCTTGTTTAGACTCATCACATAATACTAACAAGGAGGTCCTCTTCACATTTTCTCACTTCAAAATGGGGCACTGAGTCCAAGTGCGGTCTCCATATCTTTCAGATACGTGCAAGTTCTGTAAACGATTGGAACTCAGTGTACTACGCGTAGTCTCTGTGTTTTGTTGCGTTTCTAGAATGCCTCAGCTCATTCAAGATTTTTCCTACAAAACCTGTGTGTTGGGGATTTGGTTGCTCAGCAAACTACAAGATATATCTAGGTCCATCTTTAAGTCTACTGGGTCACCTGCTCAGCTAGCTGGTGAATTAAGGGAACAATAGTTGGAAGTGTGAATAAATTATTCCTAATGTACCTATGGTCTCCTGCCACTAAGATGTCACAGGGTCTATCTATTGTTGTGTATTTCTCAGGAAGTAGCAGCGATGATGAGGGAAGTTGTCTTCCCATAAACAGAACCCACTCATCAGTTTCCAGCCAGAGATGGGAAAGAAGAGTGCGTGAGCGGCCACGCCTCAAGTTCTACCCTGACAGGGACCCTGCAGAAGGTATTGCGGATCTATGCTCATTAGGTTAATTCAGAATTAAGACTTTTGTGTCCCAGTTTTAACAGAAAACTGTAAAAATGCTGAGCCACGTTCTTCTTTTATGCCTGCAAATTTAAGTATCTTCACGAAATTAGTACTGCTGTAACTATGAAGTCTAGATGCATTGACAACTCAAAATATCGTTCACGTTGAATAGTAAACAATGTCCTGAGTTAATGCTCACATTAGCTGAGTGTTTACCTTTTGCTGGATAGATCCCTCTGGAATACAATATCTCCGGATTTGGAAACATGGATACACCTTGTTGAGAACAGGTTGGGATTCACAAAGGAGTTGACAAGACGATACACAACGTTCCCACAGCCCACCAAGCCAGTGCCCCCTATTCATAATACTTCACCTTCCTGTGATACGCTTGTTACAGTCATTGCAATGACACCAATGTTTTATTGATTAAAATGTGCACAGTTCGGGTTAAGGTTCACGTATGCTGCGGTGACATTCTATAATTTGGGCGAAGATCATAAGATTAGGTGTCACTGTGGGAGGATCCCAGGATATCAGCACACGGATGTCATAGCGACATGCTTCACAACAGCCAACAGTTGCAAACTTTTCCAAAGTCCATCAAGTGATGAGTGGATAAATACAGTCTGATATATACCCAGAGTGGACGGTCGTTCAGTCGTGAACGGGAATTGAACTTTGAAATATGCTACAACGTAAAAGGACACTGAAAAAATATCGTGCTTAGTAACACCAGGCAGACACAGAGAGACAATGTGTGATTCCACTTCCATGAGGTCCCTGCTACAGGCAGATTCACAGTTGAGAGACAAGGAGAGATAACAATGGTTGGAAGGAGGGAGAAAATAGAGTGATTTCTTAAAGGGAACTGAGGTGGATATGATGAACAAGATTGGATCTAGATAGTAGTGACGAGTCTGTAGCGTTGTACATATAAAACATGCTCCAGACCTATATAGTCAGAAATTATGAAAAGCAGCATAAATCGCATTTCTTTCTCATCACTGTCATAAAGTTAAGAAAATCCAATAATAGAGATGATGAAGAGAGGACCGCATATATGAATTCATGGAAAACTGAAATGGTCTTGTAACATTTCAGGAAAAAGGATGACTGTGTTGTGTTTTAAAATGCGCAGAAAAATTCATGAAAATCTCTCACTGAAACACAACATGCATTTATTTGTCTACCCGTTTTAAGAGTATTTCAAATGAATTACATTCTATTTAGCTAGACACCAAAGACCCCATGTCTCACTTCGTTCCTCGCCTCTCCTTGGCCTTGCTTCTTCCACCCAGGAGTTCAGCACGGCACATGTTCAGCTCATAGATATGAAAAACCCATAGCCACACAGTCTCTCTCACGTCCACATCAAGCTCATCTCCCTGAGTAGGTTTGAGTAGTATAACCGATGACACATTTACTCTGTGTTCTTGTAGTTCTCCCGGACATCCCAGAGGAAGATGAACTTCCTGATGATTGCAATGAGGACATCAAACCTATCACGGTAAGCTTGTTTTCCACCCTGTGAGACAGAAATCCTCTTTAATACACTCAATCAAACTAAGATTGAAAACGTTGGCATGTCCATTCCCAATAGTACAGACAATCTTCTGGCCGAGGAGAATGTTGAGTGTGAATTTGTTACCAACTGATACTTGTTTTGAATATGCACTCAACGATGGCAGCATTAGTAACAGCATATATGGGAGTGATCTTTTTCCTATGTAGCATTTTTGTTTGTTTGTTTGTTTTGGAATACAACTGTGTAACTGGCAACCCAATATGCCTGTGTGAGATACTTCCTGCAGCAAAAGTTCATGGCTTTTGACCTGAGTACTTTAGCTTGATTTCTTGTTTTGGGTGCCCTTGAGCCACCACTGTTCCCATTGGTTTTCTATTGTCATTAAGGAAACCAAAGACCTGTGCAAACACAACCCACATGATCTGATCCTTGTCATATTTTCTATCATTTCAGGACAGTCCAGTGGACACAGCCTGTGGTACGTATTCTAGAATTCCTCATTTGGTGACAAAAAGTGGAGAACATGACAAAATAGGGGCTTTCTTGCTGGCTTTAAAATGCTGAGGCACTGTAATGTCAGCTTTTTGGTGGCCATGAGAACTGGGGATACGATGACAGAAACTGGCCTCTAGGTACTGAAGTGTTTCCAAGTTGTCCAGTTCCACTTTTGTTGTCCAATGTGCGGTTGTGGGAGTGACTGTCTCCATGTGTTTCCATGAGTGTTATAGTTGTTTTGTGCGTGTGTGTGTATGTGTGTGTGTTTGGTAAAATTTTTGTGGGATGAGTGTTTCCTGAGATTAATATTCGTGTAAATTCCACAACTGTTGGTGCTCACTTTCTCAATAAAAATTTCCATTTCACTAGCCATTGTCACCCCAATAAACTTTAATTTAAAAAAAGAGAGCTCACACAAATACATTCCTATCTCATGGCATCATGAGCGGATACCTATGGGTGTATGTATTCATCACAATAAGATAAATGTGTGCACCCACTGTATGCCATGTAGATGGCAATTAACCTAGAAAAACCCATCGCCACACAGGACAGTGCCCGCTGGGTTCTAAAGTGACAAACTCGGATCAGAACTCCTAGCCCTGCATCAATGCCAGTTTCATTCAATTATGACTGTCACCTTTTAGTACCTCTGTGGCATTTCGAATGCACATGATGTGTCACTGCTGGCACTTCCTTCACACACAACACATTTCTCTCAAATGCTTGAGATGGACTCCTCCGCGAAACACAGCTGAGTACTGGGCAGGACTCCGTCCTATTGCAGGTGGCCCCTAGTGTAGCTCCACACCACAACCAGTTCTGGAGGAATGTGAGTTAGGAGTTGCCTCCAGTTAGTGTTGGGGACAATTCACTGTGACTTTCTGATAGATATCTAACAGTTCACTTGCCAGACTCTTGCTAAGAATACACAATGCCATTTTCATGTCGAAAATCTACCTCCCGTGACTCATGCCATCTATGATTATTGCATGGAGGCAAGAAACATTGTACGTTGAAAGGGAACAAAGACGTCATCATCAGGACGCAGCACCTGGGTGGCACCGAATCCCCTTCCTGTGAGGATGAGAGAGGTTGTGCATTGTAAGTCAGGGAAAGAGAAAATCATTGAAGTGACGTGGCACGGCCACTCGTATCCCTCTAGAACACTCGGGGAGAAAATTGGTCATGGTTTCTTTGGAAGGGCTTTGGAAAAAATCAAGTCAACGGTTGTACTTTAAGGCAATATATATATAAACTAATTTTGAGTGTTGTTTGGAGCAGGACTACTCTGATTAAGATGTATTTTAGGAAAATTTGATTATCATTTAGGTTTCAATATTTTGACTGCAAGCCGAAAAGAATGAGACAGCTTGAATATAAAATGTCACTTGTTTACCCCTGGAACTTCCTACTAGGGAAAAGTTTATCCTAGCAGTCTCCTTCAATCTCCATGATAGTTTACCCCTTGTGCTGCAGGGAACCCTGATGTGTAGGATGACATGTTAAAACGATTATCACCAACAGCTGGGCTTCAAGAGTTAATCAAGTGCCACCGAGTGGGATAGACGTGTTAGTAAGCTCTGAGAGCTTTTCCAGGACATAACGATGACAACAATTCAGAGTAGCAGAGGAGGACACAGGCAAGGCAGCCAGGTCACGTGGTGCTCAGGTGGAGGTTTCAAGGTCAGGAGAAGGAGTATGACATGTATCCCTGTGTCCAGCCTTGCCCACACTTGAGATGTTGTTTTGCTGTTTCTTGGATGGGGATTCGATAGGACACTATCATGTTGCTGGAGCAAACACTTTATCAACATCTTCTTTACACCCCGGAGAGTGGAGCTCCCTCCTGTTCTGTGGTCTTCATTATCTGCCTGTGGCACAACCAGACCCTTTGTACTTTACTGACCCCTTCCTTCATGGCTTTCTGTTTTGATTGCTTCTTTCATTCTATGTGATTCCTTCTACCTCACTTTCCCTACCCCACTCTCTCACTCTCACTCGTTTTATTCTTTCTTTAGTTTGTCTCCTTTTTATCCGTTTTCACTTATTTTTTTTTAATGTGCTTTACATACTCAACATGAAGTCCAACCTCTGAACGTTCCTAAGTATATAGTACAGTAGAGTTCCCTATATGTACATAGTTGTACAGGCCATCTCTACATGTTCTTCATCTCTCATTGCCGAAACTGTACACCCATTCACAGTAACTCCATATACCCACCCCACTCTCGGCAAGGACATTGTACTTTCTGTTTCTATGAGTTGGACTAGTTTACATACTCATTTCAATGGAATCATAAAGTATTTCACTTTGTTTATTTCTGAGAATGGCTTGTCTCACATAGAATAGGTTGACTCAAGATGCTTCAAATGGCAGGATTCCCTTCTTTCTCAAGGTGAATAATATTGCATTAAATGTATTTTCATTATGCTTTCCTCTGTCCATTGACAGTAGGGCTGGTTCTTGATATGGGTTTTTATGAGCAAAGCAGCAGTGATCAGGGCCATACAGTTACCTCCTGGAGATCCTGATTTCAATTGCTTGGGATGGATAAACAGAAGTGCGATTAGTGCATCTATTTGCAATATTTTGAGGAACTTCAATACTGTTTCCACAATGGGTTCACATCTAATATTCCCATTTGACTTTCATAGTGGGAAGGCATGGGCTGAGGTACACAGGGTCCTTGTGTCTCCGGGTGCCTTCTGGCCTGGAGAGTGGTAGCCGCGACCCAGTCGATGAGTGGGTGGGATGAACATGGATGAAAGATTAGGAGGGTCTGGGGTCAGGTCACAAGCTGTGACTAATGAAGTGTCTCTCTCAGAGGACATGGGGAATTGTTTCTTGCCTCTTAGTTCTGGAGGGATGAAGGGGCAGTTGGATCCTGTGTTGAGGTGAGGGAAGTCTTCGGCAGGGATGTGGACACTCAGAACCCATGCAGTCACTGCACGTGCAGAAGGGTGCTCACATCAGTCGTCAGCAGACAGTGGAGGTTCGGCCTTAATACATTGAATTATGAATTACCAATGCACCAGGGCAGAAGGCCGCTTTCCCGGGTCAGGTACATGAATTGCTCATCAGAGTAGGTGAATGAAACGGAAGCTATTTTTGGCAAAGCCGTCATATGGGAGTTGGTTCTCATATGGCAGAATGTTCTTTATTGGCGTGGGAGGCCCTCAGACTGCTCGTCACTCAGGGTGGTTTTCTGGTGAGGGGACACATGGTGAGAAATAGCTGAGTGTGTGACGTCATTAGGGGCAGAGAGCCACCATTGTGGTCTTCCCTTGACTTTTAGAGGGTCTTGGTGTGGAGAAAATTGTTGTATTTGGGTCATGGACTGAAAAGTGGAAGGCGGGGCTGTGTTGTGGATTTGGACTCCTCATGGCTGCACCACTTGCTCCCGGGCATCATCTCTCCCTTGCAGGAACCTTGGAGCATGGAGACTTGAAGGTTGATGTTGTTCAGGGGTCCCAGGCATGATCTCAGTTGTCTCGGGGTCTCTGATCTCTATGCCCAGGACATCAACCAAATAGTGGTACCCGATCTATCACATAGCAGTGTTGTGAGTCAAGGACAGTTGCATACTTCACGCGAGGTTTCTATGCCCTCCAGTGTAAAATATGGGTCACGACCCTAAGTTGCCTCCCTTGAGGTGGCGCTGGTGTGGGCATCGCAAGAGATGTACCAGATACCCTCCATGAGCTGTAAAGCATCACACCCAGATAGAGGGTTAAAAGTCACCTCCCATGTGCCCTTTCAGTGGAGCCATCCAAGTATCCTATCTGAACTTAACCTCTACAAGTGTCTAGCTCATTCTTGCAACCATTCAATGATTGGAAAGTCAGAGCAATTACACAACACCAGTCTTTTATTTGCCTGGAGGCTTCACCGGTATTTAATCTTGTTTAGACTCATCACATAATACTAACAAGGAGGTCCTCTTCACATTTTCTCACTTCAAAATGGGGCACTGAGTCCAAGTGCGGTCTCCATATCTTTCAGATACGTGCAAGTTCTGTAAACGATTGGAACTCAGTGTACTACGCGTAGTCTCTGTGTTTTGTTGCGTTTCTAGAATGCCTCAGCTCATTCAAGATTTTTCCTACAAAACCTGTGTGTTGGGGATTTGGTTGCTCAGCAAACTACAAGATATATCTAGGTCCATCTTTAAGTCTACTGGGTCACCTGCTCAGCTAGCTGGTGAATTAAGGGAACAATAGTTGGAAGTGTGAATAAATTATTCCTAATGTACCTATGGTCTCCTGCCACTAAGATGTCACAGGGTCTATCTATTGTTGTGTATTTCTCAGGAAGTAGCAGCGATGATGAGGGAAGTTGTCTTCCCATAAACAGAACCCACTCATCAGTTTCCAGCCAGAGATGGGAAAGAAGAGTGCGTGAGCGGCCACGCCTCAAGTTCTACCCTGACAGGGACCCTGCAGAAGGTATTGCGGATCTATGCTCATTAGGTTAATTCAGAATTAAGACTTTTGTGTCCCAGTTTTAACAGAAAACTGTAAAAATGCTGAGCCACGTTCTTCTTTTATGCCTGCAAATTTAAGTATCTTCACGAAATTAGTACTGCTGTAACTATGAAGTCTAGATGCATTGACAACTCAAAATATCGTTCACGTTGAATAGTAAACAATGTCCTGAGTTAATGCTCACATTAGCTGAGTGTTTACCTTTTGCTGGATAGATCCCTCTGGAATACAATATCTCCGGATTTGGAAACATGGATACACCTTGTTGAGAACAGGTTGGGATTCACAAAGGAGTTGACAAGACGATACACAACGTTCCCACAGCCCACCAAGCCAGTGCCCCCTATTCATAATACTTCACCTTCCTGTGATACGCTTGTTACAGTCATTGCAATGACACCAATGTTTTATTGATTAAAATGTGCACAGTTCGGGTTAAGGTTCACGTATGCTGCGGTGACATTCTATAAGTTGGGCGAAGATCATAAGATTAGGTGTCACTGTGGGAGGATCCCAGGATATCAGCACACGGATGTCATAGCGACATGCTTCACAACAGCCAACAGTTGCAAACTTTTCCAAAGTCCATCAAGTGATGAGTGGATAAATACAGTCTGATATATACCCAGAGTGGACGGTCGTTCAGTCGTGAACGGGAATTGAACTTTGAAATATGCTACAACGTAAAAAGACACTGAAAAAATATCGTGCTTAGTAACACCAGGCAGACACAGAGAGACAAATAATGTGTGATTCCACTTCCATGAGGTCCCTGCTACAGGCAGATTCACAGTTGAGAGACAAGGAGAGATAACAATGGTTGGAAGGAGGGAGAAAATAGAGTGATTTCTTAAAGGGAACTGAGGTGGATATGATGAACAAGATTGGATCTAGATAGTAGTGACGAGTCTGTAGCGTTGTACATATAAAACATGCTCCAGACCTATATAGTCAGAAATTATGAAAAGCAGCATAAATCGCATTTCTTTCTCATCACTGTCATAAAGTTAAGAAAATCCAATAATAGAGATGATGAAGAGAGGACCGCATATATGAATTCATGGAAAACTGAAATGGTCTTGTAACATTTCAGGAAAAAGGATGACTGTGTTGTGTTTTAAAATGCGCAGAAAAATTCATGAAAATCTCTCACTGAAACACAACATGCATTTATTTGTCTACCCGTTTTAAGAGTATTTCAAATGAATTACATTCTATTTAGCTAGACACCAAAGACCCCATGTCTCACTTCGTTCCTCGCCTCTCCTTGGCCTTGCTTCTTCCACCAAGGAGTTCAGCACGGCACATGTTCAGCTCATAGATATGAAAAACCCATAGCCACACAGTCTCTCTCACGTCCACATCAAGCTCATCTCCCTGAGTAGGTTTGAGTAGTATAACCGATGACACATTTACTCTGTGTTCTTGTAGTTCTCCCGGACATCCCAGAGGAAGATGAACTTCCTGATGATTGCAATGAGGACATCAAACCTATCACGGTAAGCTTGTTTTCCACCCTCTGAGACAGAAATCCTCTTTAATACACTCAATCAAACTAAGATTGAAAACGTTGGCATGTCCATTCCCAATAGTACAGACAATCTTCTGGCCGAGGAGAATGTTGAGTGTGAATTTGTTACCAACTGATACTTGTTTTGAATATGCACTCAACGATGGCAGCATTAGTAACAGCATATATGGGAGTGATCTTTTTCCTATGTAGCATTTTTGTTTGTTTGTTTGTTTTGGAATACAACTGTGTAACTGGCAACCCAATATGCCTGTGTGAGATACTTCCTGCAGCAAAAGTTCATGGCTTTTGACCTGAGTACTTTAGCTTGATTTCTTGTTTTGGGTGCCCTTGAGCCACCACTGTTCCCATTGGTTTTCTATTGTCATTAAGGAAACCAAAGACCTGTGCAAACACAACCCACATGATCTGATCCTTGTCATATTTTCTATCATTTCAGGACAGTCCAGTGGACACAGCCTGTGGTACGTATTCTAGAATTCCTCATTTGGTGACAAAAAGTGGAGAACATGACAAAATAGGGGCTTTCTTGCTGGCTTTAAAATGCTGAGGCACTGTAATGTCAGCTTTTTGGTGGCCATGAGAACTGGGGATACGATGACAGAAACTGGCCTCTAGGTACTGAAGTGTTTCCAAGTTGTCCAGTTCCACTTTTGTTGTCCAATGTGCGGTTGTGGGAGTGACTGTCTCCATGTGTTTCCATGAGTGTTATAGTTGTTTTGTGCGTGTGTGTGTATGTGTGTGTGTTTGGTAAAATTTTTGTGGGATGAGTGTTTCCTGAGATTAATATTCGTGTAAATTCCACAACTGTTGGTGCTCACTTTCTCAATAAAAATTTCCATTTCACTAGCCATTGTCACCCCAATAAACTTTAATTTAAAAAAAGAGAGCTCACACAAATACATTCCTATCTCATGGCATCATGAGCGGATACCTATGGGTGTATGTATTCATCACAATAAGATAAATGTGTGCACCCACTGTATGCCATGTAGATGGCAATTAACCTAGAAAAACCCATCGCCACACAGGACAGTGCCCGCTGGGTTCTAAAGTGACAAACTCGGATCAGAACTCCTAGCCCTGCATCAATGCCAGTTTCATTCAATTATGACTGTCACCTTTTAGTACCTCTGTGGCATTTCGAATGCACATGATGTGTCACTGCTGGCACTTCCTTCACACACAACACATTTCTCTCAAATGCTTGAGATGGACTCCTCCGCGAAACACAGCTGAGTACTGGGCAGGACTCCGTCCTATTGCAGGTGGCCCCTAGTGTAGCTCCACACCACAACCAGTTCTGGAGGAATGTGAGTTAGGAGTTGCCTCCAGTTAGTGTTGGGGACAATTCACTGTGACTTTCTGATAGATATCTAACAGTTCACTTGCCAGACTCTTGCTAAGAATACACAATGCCATTTTCATGTCGAAAATCTACCTCCCATGACTCATGCCATCTATGATTATTGCATGGAGGCAAGAAACATTGTACGTTGAAAGGGAACAAAGACGTCATCATCAGGACGCAGCACCTGGGTGGCACCGAATCCCCTTCCTGTGAGGATGAGAGAGGTTGTGCATTGTAAGTCAGGGAAAGAGAAAATCATTGAAGTGACGTGGCACGGCCACTCGTATCCCTCTAGAACACTCGGGGAGAAAATTGGTCATGGTTTCTTTGGAAGGGCTTTGGAAAAAATCAAGTCAACGGTTGTACTTTAAGGCAATATATATATAAACTAATTTTGAGTGTTGTTTGGAGCAGGACTACTCTGATTAAGATGTATTTTAGGAAAATTTGATTATCATTTAGGTTTCAATATTTTGACTGCAAGCCGAAAAGAATGAGACAGCTTGAATATAAAATGTCACTTGTTTACCCCTGGAACTTCCTACTAGGGAAAAGTTTATCCTAGCAGTCTCCTTCAATCTCCATGATAGTTTACCCCTTGTGCTGCAGGGAACCCTGATGTGTAGGATGACATGTTAAAACGATTATCACCAACAGCTGGGCTTCAAGAGTTAATCAAGTGCCACCGAGTGGGATAGACGTGTTAGTAAGCTCTGAGAGCTTTTCCAGGACATAACGATGACAACAATTCAGAGTAGCAGAGGAGGACACAGGCAAGGCAGCCAGGTCACGTGGTGCTCAGGTGGAGGTTTCAAGGTCAGGAGAAGGAGTATGACATGTATCCCTGTGTCCAGCCTTGCCCACACTTGAGATGTTGTTTTGCTGTTTCTTGGATGGGGATTCGATAGGACACTATCATGTTGCTGGAGCAAACACTTTATCAACATCTTCTTTACAACCCGGAGAGTGGAGCTCCCTCCTGTTCTGTGGTCTTCATTATCTGCCTGTGGCACAACCAGACCCTTTGTACTTTACTGACCCCTTCCTTCATGGCTTTCTGTTTTGATTGCTTCTTTCATTCTATGTGATTCCTTCTACCTCACTTTCCCTACCCCACTCTCTCACTCTCACTCGTTTTATTCTTTCTTTAGTTTGTCTCCTTTTTATCCGTTTTCACTTATTTTTTTTAATGTGCTTTACATACTCAACATGAAGTCCAACCTCTGAACGTTCCTAAGTATATAGTACAGTAGAGTTCCCTATATGTACATAGTTGTACAGGCCATCTCTACATGTTCTTCATCTCTCATTGCCGAAACTGTACACCCATTCACAGTAACTCCATATACCCACCCCACTCTCGGCAAGGACATTGTACTTTCTGTTTCTATGAGTTGGACTAGTTTACATACTCATTTCAATGGAATCATAAAGTATTTCACTTTGTTTATTTCTGAGAATGGCTTGTCTCACATAGAATAGGTTGACTCAAGATGCTTCAAATGGCAGGATTCCCTTCTTTCTCAAGGTGAATAATATTGCATTAAATGTATTTTCATTATGCTTTCCTCTGTCCATTGACAGTAGGGCTGGTTCTTGATATGGGTTTTTATGAGCAAAGCAGCAGTGATCAGGGCCATACAGTTACCTCCTGGAGATCCTGATTTCAATTGCTTGGGATGGATAAACAGAAGTGCGATTAGTGCATCTATTTGCAATATTTTGAGGAACTTCAATACTGTTTCCACAATGGGTTCACATCTAATATTCCCATTTGACTTTCATAGTGGGAAGGCATGGGCTGAGGTACACAGGGTCCTTGTGTCTCCGGGTGCCTTCTGGCCTGGAGAGTGGTAGCCGCGACCCAGTCGATGAGTGGGTGGGATGAACATGGATGAAAGATTAGGAGGGTCTGGGGTCAGGTCACAAGCTGTGACTAATGAAGTGTCTCTCTCAGAGGACATGGGGAATTGTTTCTTGCCTCTTAGTTCTGGAGGGATGAAGGGGCAGTTGGATCCTGTGTTGAGGTGAGGGAAGTCTTCGGCAGGGATGTGGACACTCAGAACCCATGCAGTCACTGCACGTGCAGAAGGGTGCTCACATCAGTCGTCAGCAGACAGTGGAGGTTCGGCCTTAATACATTGAATTATGAATTACCAATGCACCAGGGCAGAAGGCCGCTTTCCCGGGTCAGGTACATGAATTGCTCATCAGAGTAGGTGAATGAAACGGAAGCTATTTTTGGCAAAGCCGTCATATGGGAGTTGGTTCTCATATGGCAGAATGTTCTTTATTGGCGTGGGAGGCCCTCAGACTGCTCGTCACTCAGGGTGGTTTTCTGGTGAGGGGACACATGGTGAGAAATAGCTGAGTGTGTGACGTCATTAGGGGCAGAGAGCCACCATTGTGTTCTTCCCTTGACTTTTAGAGGGTCTTGGTGTGGAGAAAATTGTTGTATTTGGGTCATGGACTGAAAAGTGGAAGGCGGGGCTGTGTTGTGGATTTGGACTCCTCATGGCTGCACCACTTGCTCCCGGGCATCATCTCTCCCTTGCAGGAACCTTGGAGCATGGAGACTTGAAGGTTGATGTTGTTCAGGGGTCCCAGGCATGATCTCAGTTGTCTCGGGGTCTCTGATCTCTATGCCCAGGACATCAACCAAATAGTGGTACCCGATCTATCACATAGCAGTGTTGTGAGTCAAGGACAGTTGCATACTTCACGCGAGGTTTCTATGCCCTCCAGTGTAAAATATGGGTCACGACCCTAAGTTGCCTCCCTTGAGGTGGCGCTGGTGTGGGCATCGCAAGAGATGTACCAGATACCCTCCATGAGCTGTAAAGCATCACACCCAGATAGAGGGTTAAAAGTCACCTCCCATGTGCCCTTTCAGTGGAGCCATCCAAGTATCCTATCTGAACTTAACCTCTACAAGTGTCTAGCTCATTCTTGCAACCATTCAATGATTGGAAAGTCAGAGCAATTACACAACACCAGTCTTTTATTTGCCTGGAGGCTTCACCGGTATTTAATCTTGTTTAGACTCATCACATAATACTAACAAGGAGGTCCTCTTCACATTTTCTCACTTCAAAATGGGGCACTGAGTCCAAGTGCGGTCTCCATATCTTTCAGATACGTGCAAGTTCTGTAAACGATTGGAACTCAGTGTACTACGCGTAGTCTCTGTGTTTTGTTGCGTTTCTAGAATGCCTCAGCTCATTCAAGATTTTTCCTACAAAACCTGTGTGTTGGGGATTTGGTTGCTCAGCAAACTACAAGATATATCTAGATCCATCTTTAAGTCTACTGGGTCACCTGCTCAGCTAGCTGGTGAATTAAGGGAACAATAGTTGGAAGTGTGAATAAATTATTCCTAATGTACCTATGGTCTCCTGCCACTAAGATGTCACAGGGTCTATCTATTGTTGTGTATTTCTCAGGAAGTAGCAGCGATGATGAGGGAAGTTGTCTTCCCATAAACAGAACCCACTCATCAGTTTCCAGCCAGAGATGGGAAAGAAGAGTGCGTGAGCGGCCACGCCTCAAGTTCTACCCTGACAGGGACCCTGCAGAAGGTATTGCGGATCTATGCTCATTAGGTTAATTCAGAATTAAGACTTTTGTGTCCCAGTTTTAACAGAAAACTGTAAAAATGCTGAGCCACGTTCTTCTTTTATGCCTGCAAATTTAAGTATCTTCACGAAATTAGTACTGCTGTAACTATGAAGTCTAGATGCATTGACAACTCAAAATATCGTTCACGTTGAATAGTAAACAATGTCCTGAGTTAATGCTCACATTAGCTGAGTGTTTACCTTTTGCTGGATAGATCCCTCTGGAATACAATATCTCCGGATTTGGAAACATGGATACACCTTGTTGAGAACAGGTTGGGATTCACAAAGGAGTTGACAAGACGATACACAACGTTCCCACAGCCCACCAAGCCAGTGCCCCCTATTCATAATACTTCACCTTCCTGTGATACGCTTGTTACAGTCATTGCAATGACACCAATGTTTTATTGATTAAAATGTGCACAGTTCGGGTTAAGGTTCACGTATGCTGCGGTGACATTCTATAAGTTGGGCGAAGATCATAAGATTAGGTGTCACTGTGGGAGGATCCCAGGATATCAGCACACGGATGTCATAGCGACATGCTTCACAACAGCCAACAGTTGCAAACTTTTCCAAAGTCCATCAAGTGATGAGTGGATAAATACAGTCTGATATATACCCAGAGTGGACGGTCGTTCAGTCGTGAACGGGAATTGAACTTTGAAATATGCTACAACGTAAAAAGACACTGAAAAAATATCGTGCTTAGTAACACCAGGCAGACACAGAGAGACAAATAATGTGTGATTCCACTTCCATGAGGTCCCTGCTACAGGCAGATTCACCGTTGAGAGACAAGGAGAGATAACAATGGTTGGAAGGAGGGAGAAAATAGAGTGATTTCTTAAAGGGAACTGAGGTGGATATGATGAACAAGATTGGATCTAGATAGTAGTGACGAGTCTGTAGCGTTGTACATATAAAACATGCTCCAGACCTATATAGTCAGAAATTATGAAAAGCAGCATAAATCGCATTTCTTTCTCATCACTGTCATAAAGTTAAGAAAATCCAATAATAGAGATGATGAAGAGAGGACCGCATATATGAATTCATGGAAAACTGAAATGGTCTTGTAACATTTCAGGAAAAAGGATGACTGTGTTGTGTTTTAAAATGCGCAGAAAAATTCATGAAAATCTCTCACTGAAACACAACATGCATTTATTTGTCTACCCGTTTTAAGAGTATTTCAAATGAATTACATTCTATTTAGCTAGACACCAAAGACCCCATGTCTCACTTCGTTCCTCGCCTCTCCTTGGCCTTGCTTCTTCCACCCAGGAGTTCAGCACGGCACATGTTCAGCTCATAGATATGAAAAACCCATAGCCACACAGTCTCTCTCACGTCCACATCAAGCTCATCTCCCTGAGTAGGTTTGAGTAGTATAACCGATGACACATTTACTCTGTGTTCTTGTAGTTCTCCCGGACATCCCAGAGGAAGATGAACTTCCTGATGATTGCAATGAGGACATCAAACCTATCACGGTAAGCTTGTTTTCCACCCTCTGAGACAGAAATCCTCTTTAATACACTCAATCAAACTAAGATTGAAAACGTTGGCATGTCCATTCCCAATAGTACAGACAATCTTCTGGCCGAGGAGAATGTTGAGTGTGAATTTGTTACCAACTGATACTTGTTTTGAATATGCACTCAACGATGGCAGCATTAGTAACAGCATATATGGGAGTGATCTTTTTCCTATGTAGCATTTTTGTTTGTTTGTTTGTTTTGGAATACAACTGTGTAACTGGCAACCCAATATGCCTGTGTGAGATACTTCCTGCAGCAAAAGTTCATGGCTTTTGACCTGAGTACTTTAGCTTGATTTCTTGTTTTGGGTGCCCTTGAGCCACCACTGTTCCCATTGGTTTTCTATTGTCATTAAGGAAACCAAAGACCTGTGCAAACACAACCCACATGATCTGATCCTTGTCATATTTTCTATCATTTCAGGACAGTCCAGTGGACACAGCCTGTGGTACGTATTCTAGAATTCCTCATTTGGTGACAAAAAGTGGAGAACATGACAAAATAGGGGCTTTCTTGCTGGCTTTAAAATGCTGAGGCACTGTAATGTCAGCTTTTTGGTGGCCATGAGAACTGGGGATACGATGACAGAAACTGGCCTCTAGGTACTGAAGTGTTTCCAAGTTGTCCAGTTCCACTTTTGTTGTCCAATGTGCGGTTGTGGGAGTGACTGTCTCCATGTGTTTCCATGAGTGTTATAGTTGTTTTGTGCGTGTGTGTGTATGTGTGTGTGTTTGGTAAAATTTTTGTGGGATGAGTGTTTCCTGAGATTAATATTCGTGTAAATTCCACAACTGTTGGTGCTCACTTTCTCAATAAAAATTTCCATTTCACTAGCCATTGTCACCCCAATAAACTTTAATTTAAAAAAAGAGAGCTCACACAAATACATTCCTATCTCATGGCATCATGAGCGGATACCTATGGGTGTATGTATTCATCACAATAAGATAAATGTGTGCACCCACTGTATGCCATGTAGATGGCAATTAACCTAGAAAAACCCATCGCCACACAGGACAGTGCCCGCTGGGTTCTAAAGTGACAAACTCGGATCAGAACTCCTAGCCCTGCATCAATGCCAGTTTCATTCAATTATGACTGTCACCTTTTAGTACCTCTGTGGCATTTCGAATGCACATGATGTGTCACTGCTGGCACTTCCTTCACACACAACACATTTCTCTCAAATGCTTGAGATGGACTCCTCCGCGAAACACAGCTGAGTACTGGGCAGGACTCCGTCCTATTGCAGGTGGCCCCTAGTGTAGCTCCACACCACAACCAGTTCTGGAGGAATGTGAGTTAGGAGTTGCCTCCAGTTAGTGTTGGGGACAATTCACTGTGACTTTCTGATAGATATCTAACAGTTCACTTGCCAGACTCTTGCTAAGAATACACAATGCCATTTTCATGTCGAAAATCTACCTCCCATGACTCATGCCATCTATGATTATTGCATGGAGGCAAGAAACATTGTACGTTGAAAGGGAACAAAGACGTCATCATCAGGACGCAGCACCTGGGTGGCACCGAATCCCCTTCCTGTGAGGATGAGAGAGGTTGTGCATTGTAAGTCAGGGAAAGAGAAAATCATTGAAGTGACGTGGCACGGCCACTCGTATCCCTCTAGAACACTCGGGGAGAAAATTGGTCATGGTTTCTTTGGAAGGGCTTTGGAAAAAATCAAGTCAACGGTTGTACTTTAAGGCAATATATATATAAACTAATTTTGAGTGTTGTTTGGAGCAGGACTACTCTGATTAAGATGTATTTTAGGAAAATTTGATTATCATTTAGGTTTCAATATTTTGACTGCAAGCCGAAAAGAATGAGACAGCTTGAATATAAAATGTCACTTGTTTACCCCTGGAACTTCCTACTAGGGAAAAGTTTATCCTAGCAGTCTCCTTCAATCTCCATGATAGTTTACCCCTTGTGCTGCAGGGAACCCTGATGTGTAGGATGACATGTTAAAACGATTATCACCAACAGCTGGGCTTCAAGAGTTAATCAAGTGCCACCGAGTGGGATAGACGTGTTAGTAAGCTCTGAGAGCTTTTCCAGGACATAACGATGACAACAATTCAGAGTAGCAGAGGAGGACACAGGCAAGGCAGCCAGGTCACGTGGTGCTCAGGTGGAGGTTTCAAGGTCAGGAGAAGGAGTATGACATGTATCCCTGTGTCCAGCCTTGCCCACACTTGAGATGTTGTTTTGCTGTTTCTTGGATGGGGATTCGATAGGACACTATCATGTTGCTGGAGCAAACACTTTATCAACATCTTCTTTACAACCCGGAGAGTGGAGCTCCCTCCTGTTCTGTGGTCTTCATTATCTGCCTGTGGCACAACCAGACCCTTTGTACTTTACTGACCCCTTCCTTCATGGCTTTCTGTTTTGATTGCTTCTTTCATTCTATGTGATTCCTTCTACCTCACTTTCCCTACCCCACTCTCTCACTCTCACTCGTTTTATTCTTTCTTTAGTTTGTCTCCTTTTTATCCGTTTTCACTTATTTTTTTTTAATGTGCTTTACATACTCAACATGAAGTCCAACCTCTGAACGTTCCTAAGTATATAGTACAGTAGAGTTCCCTATATGTACATAGTTGTACAGGCCATCTCTACATGTTCTTCATCTCTCATTGCCGAAACTGTACACCCATTCACAGTAACTCCATATACCCACCCCACTCTCGGCAAGGACATTGTACTTTCTGTTTCTATGAGTTGGACTAGTTTACATACTCATTTCAATGGAATCATAAAGTATTTCACTTTGTTTATTTCTGAGAATGGCTTGTCTCACATAGAATAGATGCTTCAAATGGCAGGATTCCCTTCTTTCTCAAGGTGAATAATATTGCATTAAATGTATTTTCATTATGCTTTCCTCTGTCCATTGACAGTAGGGCTGGTTCTTGATATGGGTTTTTATGAGCAAAGCAGCAGTGATCAGGGCCATACAGTTACCTCCTGGAGATCCTGATTTCAATTGCTTGGGATGGATAAACAGAAGTGCGATTAGTGCATCTATTTGCAATATTTTGAGGAACTTCAATACTGTTTCCACAATGGGTTCACATCTAATATTCCCATTTGACTTTCATAGTGGGAAGGCATGGGCTGAGGTACACAGGGTCCTTGTGTCTCCGGGTGCCTTCTGGCCTGGAGAGTGGTAGCCGCGACCCAGTCGATGAGTGGGTGGGATGAACATGGATGAAAGATTAGGAGGGTCTGGGGTCAGGTCACAAGCTGTGACTAATGAAGTGTCTCTCTCAGAGGACATGGGGAATTGTTTCTTGCCTCTTAGTTCTGGAGGGATGAAGGGGCAGTTGGATCCTGTGTTGAGGTGAGGGAAGTCTTCGGCAGGGATGTGGACACTCAGAACCCATGCAGTCACTGCACGTGCAGAAGGGTGCTCACATCAGTCGTCAGCAGACAGTGGAGGTTCGGCCTTAATACATTGAATTATGAATTACCAATGCACCAGGGCAGAAGGCCGCTTTCCCGGGTCAGGTACATGAATTGCTCATCAGAGTAGGTGAATGAAACGGAAGCTATTTTTGGCAAAGCCGTCATATGGGAGTTGGTTCTCATATGGCAGAATGTTCTTTATTGGCGTGGGAGGCCCTCAGACTGCTCGTCACTCAGGGTGGTTTTCTGGTGAGGGGACACATGGTGAGAAATAGCTGAGTGTGTGACGTCATTAGGGGCAGAGAGCCACCATTGTGTTCTTCCCTTGACTTTTAGAGGGTCTTGGTGTGGAGAAAATTGTTGTATTTGGGTCATGGACTGAAAAGTGGAAGGCGGGGCTGTGTTGTGGATTTGGACTCCTCATGGCTGCACCACTTGCTCCCGGGCATCATCTCTCCCTTGCAGGAACCTTGGAGCATGGAGACTTGAAGGTTGATGTTGTTCAGGGGTCCCAGGCATGATCTCAGTTGTCTCGGGGTCTCTGATCTCTATGCCCAGGACATCAACCAAATAGTGGTACCCGATCTATCACATAGCAGTGTTGTGAGTCAAGGACAGTTGCATACTTCACGCGAGGTTTCTATGCCCTCCAGTGTAAAATATGGGTCACGACCCTAAGTTGCCTCCCTTGAGGTGGCGCTGGTGTGGGCATCGCAAGAGATGTACCAGATACCCTCCATGAGCTGTAAAGCATCACACCCAGATAGAGGGTTAAAAGTCACCTCCCATGTGCCCTTTCAGTGGAGCCATCCAAGTATCCTATCTGAACTTAACCTCTACAAGTGTCTAGCTCATTCTTGCAACCATTCAATGATTGGAAAGTCAGAGCAATTACACAACACCAGTCTTTTATTTGCCTGGAGGCTTCACCGGTATTTAATCTTGTTTAGACTCATCACATAATACTAACAAGGAGGTCCTCTTCACATTTTCTCACTTCAAAATGGGGCACTGAGTCCAAGTGCGGTCTCCATATCTTTCAGATACGTGCAAGTTCTGTAAACGATTGGAACTCAGTGTACTACGCGTAGTCTCTGTGTTTTGTTGCGTTTCTAGAATGCCTCAGCTCATTCAAGATTTTTCCTACAAAACCTGTGTGTTGGGGATTTGGTTGCTCAGCAAACTACAAGATATATCTAGGTCCATCTTTAAGTCTACTGGGTCACCTGCTCAGCTAGCTGGTGAATTAAGGGAACAATAGTTGGAAGTGTGAATAAATTATTCCTAATGTACCTATGGTCTCCTGCCACTAAGATGTCACAGGGTCTATCTATTGTTGTGTATTTCTCAGGAAGTAGCAGCGATGATGAGGGAAGTTGTCTTCCCATAAACAGAACCCACTCATCAGTTTCCAGCCAGAGATGGGAAAGAAGAGTGCGTGAGCGGCCACGCCTCAAGTTCTACCCTGACAGGGACCCTGCAGAAGGTATTGCGGATCTATGCTCATTAGGTTAATTCAGAATTAAGACTTTTGTGTCCCAGTTTTAACAGAAAACTGTAAAAATGCTGAGCCACGTTCTTCTTTTATGCCTGCAAATTTAAGTATCTTCACGAAATTAGTACTGCTGTAACTATGAAGTCTAGATGCATTGACAACTCAAAATATCGTTCACGTTGAATAGTAAACAATGTCCTGAGTTAATGCTCACATTAGCTGAGTGTTTACCTTTTGCTGGATAGATCCCTCTGGAATACAATATCTCCGGATTTGGAAACATGGATACACCTTGTTGAGAACAGGTTGGGATTCACAAAGGAGTTGACAAGACGATACACAACGTTCCCACAGCCCACCAAGCCAGTGCCCCCTATTCATAATACTTCACCTTCCTGTGATACGCTTGTTACAGTCATTGCAATGACACCAATGTTTTATTGATTAAAATGTGCACAGTTCGGGTTAAGGTTCACGTATGCTGCGGTGACATTCTATAAGTTGGGCGAAGATCATAAGATTAGGTGTCACTGTGGGAGGATCCCAGGATATCAGCACACGGATGTCATAGCGACATGCTTCACAACAGCCAACAGTTGCAAACTTTTCCAAAGTCCATCAAGTGATGAGTGGATAAATACAGTCTGATATATACCCAGAGTGGACGGTCGTTCAGTCGTGAACGGGAATTGAACTTTGAAATATGCTACAACGTAAAAGGACACTGAAAAAATATCGTGCTTAGTAACACCAGGCAGACACAGAGAGACAATGTGTGATTCCACTTCCATGAGGTCCCTGCTACAGGCAGATTCACAGTTGAGAGACAAGGAGAGATAACAATGGTTGGAAGGAGGGAGAAAATAGAGTGATTTCTTAAAGGGAACTGAGGTGGATATGATGAACAAGATTGGATCTAGATAGTAGTGACGAGTCTGTAGCGTTGTACATATAAAACATGCTCCAGACCTATATAGTCAGAAATTATGAAAAGCAGCATAAATCGCATTTCTTTCTCATCACTGTCATAAAGTTAAGAAAATCCAATAATAGAGATGATGAAGAGAGGACCGCATATATGAATTCATGGAAAACTGAAATGGTCTTGTAACATTTCAGGAAAAAGGATGACTGTGTTGTGTTTTAAAATGCGCAGAAAAATTCATGAAAATCTCTCACTGAAACACAACATGCATTTATTTGTCTACCCGTTTTAAGAGTATTTCAAATGAATTACATTCTATTTAGCTAGACACCAAAGACCCCATGTCTCACTTCGTTCCTCGCCTCTCCTTGGCCTTGCTTCTTCCACCCAGGAGTTCAGCACGGCACATGTTCAGCTCATAGATATGAAAAACCCATAGCCACACAGTCTCTCTCACGTCCACATCAAGCTCATCTCCCTGAGTAGGTTTGAGTAGTATAACCGATGACACATTTACTCTGTGTTCTTGTAGTTCTCCCGGACATCCCAGAGGAAGATGAACTTCCTGATGATTGCAATGAGGACATCAAACCTATCACGGTAAGCTTGTTTTCCACCCTCTGAGACAGAAATCCTCTTTAATACACTCAATCAAACTAAGATTGAAAACGTTGGCATGTCCATTCCCAATAGTACAGACAATCTTCTGGCCGAGGAGAATGTTGAGTGTGAATTTGTTACCAACTGATACTTGTTTTGAATATGCACTCAACGATGGCAGCATTAGTAACAGCATATATGGGAGTGATCTTTTTCCTATGTAGCATTTTTGTTTGTTTGTTTGTTTTGGAATACAACTGTGTAACTGGCAACCCAATATGCCTGTGTGAGATACTTCCTGCAGCAAAAGTTCATGGCTTTTGACCTGAGTACTTTAGCTTGATTTCTTGTTTTGGGTGCCCTTGAGCCACCACTGTTCCCATTGGTTTTCTATTGTCATTAAGGAAACCAAAGACCTGTGCAAACACAACCCACATGATCTGATCCTTGTCATATTTTCTATCATTTCAGGACAGTCCAGTGGACACAGCCTGTGGTACGTATTCTAGAATTCCTCATTTGGTGACAAAAAGTGGAGAACATGACAAAATAGGGGCTTTCTTGCTGGCTTTAAAATGCTGAGGCACTGTAATGTCAGCTTTTTGGTGGCCATGAGAACTGGGGATACGATGACAGAAACTGGCCTCTAGGTACTGAAGTGTTTCCAAGTTGTCCAGTTCCACTTTTGTTGTCCAATGTGCGGTTGTGGGAGTGACTGTCTCCATGTGTTTCCATGAGTGTTATAGTTGTTTTGTGCGTGTGTGTGTATGTGTGTGTGTTTGGTAAAATTTTTGTGGGATGAGTGTTTCCTGAGATTAATATTCGTGTAAATTCCACAACTGTTGGTGCTCACTTTCTCAATAAAAATTTCCATTTCACTAGCCATTGTCACCCCAATAAACTTTAATTTAAAAAAAGAGAGCTCACACAAATACATTCCTATCTCATGGCATCATGAGCGGATACCTATGGGTGTATGTATTCATCACAATAAGATAAATGTGTGCACCCACTGTATGCCATGTAGATGGCAATTAACCTAGAAAAACCCATCGCCACACAGGACAGTGCCCGCTGGGTTCTAAAGTGACAAACTCGGATCAGAACTCCTAGCCCTGCATCAATGCCAGTTTCATTCAATTATGACTGTCACCTTTTAGTACCTCTGTGGCATTTCGAATGCACATGATGTGTCACTGCTGGCACTTCCTTCACACACAACACATTTCTCTCAAATGCTTGAGATGGACTCCTCCGCGAAACACAGCTGAGTACTGGGCAGGACTCCGTCCTATTGCAGGTGGCCCCTAGTGTAGCTCCACACCACAACCAGTTCTGGAGGAATGTGAGTTAGGAGTTGCCTCCAGTTAGTGTTGGGGACAATTCACTGTGACTTTCTGATAGATATCTAACAGTTCACTTGCCAGACTCTTGCTAAGAATACACAATGCCATTTTCATGTCGAAAATCTACCTCCCATGACTCATGCCATCTATGATTATTGCATGGAGGCAAGAAACATTGTACGTTGAAAGGGAACAAAGACGTCATCATCAGGACGCAGCACCTGGGTGGCACCGAATCCCCTTCCTGTGAGGATGAGAGAGGTTGTGCATTGTAAGTCAGGGAAAGAGAAAATCATTGAAGTGACGTGGCACGGCCACTCGTATCCCTCTAGAACACTCGGGGAGAAAATTGGTCATGGTTTCTTTGGAAGGGCTTTGGAAAAAATCAAGTCAACGGTTGTACTTTAAGGCAATATATATATAAACTAATTTTGAGTGTTGTTTGGAGCAGGACTACTCTGATTAAGATGTATTTTAGGAAAATTTGATTATCATTTAGGTTTCAATATTTTGACTGCAAGCCGAAAAGAATGAGACAGCTTGAATATAAAATGTCACTTGTTTACCCCTGGAACTTCCTACTAGGGAAAAGTTTATCCTAGCAGTCTCCTTCAATCTCCATGATAGTTTACCCCTTGTGCTGCAGGGAACCCTGATGTGTAGGATGACATGTTAAAACGATTATCACCAACAGCTGGGCTTCAAGAGTTAATCAAGTGCCACCGAGTGGGATAGACGTGTTAGTAAGCTCTGAGAGCTTTTCCAGGACATAACGATGACAACAATTCAGAGTAGCAGAGGAGGACACAGGCAAGGCAGCCAGGTCACGTGGTGCTCAGGTGGAGGTTTCAAGGTCAGGAGAAGGAGTATGACATGTATCCCTGTGTCCAGCCTTGCCCACACTTGAGATGTTGTTTTGCTGTTTCTTGGATGGGGATTCGATAGGACACTATCATGTTGCTGGAGCAAACACTTTATCAACATCTTCTTTACAACCCGGAGAGTGGAGCTCCCTCCTGTTCTGTGGTCTTCATTATCTGCCTGTGGCACAACCAGACCCTTTGTACTTTACTGACCCCTTCCTTCATGGCTTTCTGTTTTGATTGCTTCTTTCATTCTATGTGATTCCTTCTACCTCACTTTCCCTACCCCACTCTCTCACTCTCACTCGTTTTATTCTTTCTTTAGTTTGTCTCCTTTTTATCCGTTTTCACTTATTTTTTTTAATGTGCTTTACATACTCAACATGAAGTCCAACCTCTGAACGTTCCTAAGTATATAGTACAGTAGAGTTCCCTATATGTACATAGTTGTACAGGCCATCTCTACATGTTCTTCATCTCTCATTGCCGAAACTGTACACCCATTCACAGTAACTCCATATACCCACCCCACTCTCGGCAAGGACATTGTACTTTCTGTTTCTATGAGTTGGACTAGTTTACATACTCATTTCAATGGAATCATAAAGTATTTCACTTTGTTTATTTCTGAGAATGGCTTGTCTCACATAGAATAGGTTGACTCAAGATGCTTCAAATGGCAGGATTCCCTTCTTTCTCAAGGTGAATAATATTGCATTAAATGTATTTTCATTATGCTTTCCTCTGTCCATTGACAGTAGGGCTGGTTCTTGATATGGGTTTTTATGAGCAAAGCAGCAGTGATCAGGGCCATACAGTTACCTCCTGGAGATCCTGATTTCAATTGCTTGGGATGGATAAACAGAAGTGCGATTAGTGCATCTATTTGCAATATTTTGAGGAACTTCAATACTGTTTCCACAATGGGTTCACATCTAATATTCCCATTTGACTTTCATAGTGGGAAGGCATGGGCTGAGGTACACAGGGTCCTTGTGTCTCCGGGTGCCTTCTGGCCTGGAGAGTGGTAGCCGCGACCCAGTCGATGAGTGGGTGGGATGAACATGGATGAAAGATTAGGAGGGTCTGGGGTCAGGTCACAAGCTGTGACTAATGAAGTGTCTCTCTCAGAGGACATGGGGAATTGTTTCTTGCCTCTTAGTTCTGGAGGGATGAAGGGGCAGTTGGATCCTGTGTTGAGGTGAGGGAAGTCTTCGGCAGGGATGTGGACACTCAGAACCCATGCAGTCACTGCACGTGCAGAAGGGTGCTCACATCAGTCGTCAGCAGACAGTGGAGGTTCGGCCTTAATACATTGAATTATGAATTACCAATGCACCAGGGCAGAAGGCCGCTTTCCCGGGTCAGGTACATGAATTGCTCATCAGAGTAGGTGAATGAAACGGAAGCTATTTTTGGCAAAGCCGTCATATGGGAGTTGGTTCTCATATGGCAGAATGTTCTTTATTGGCGTGGGAGGCCCTCAGACTGCTCGTCACTCAGGGTGGTTTTCTGGTGAGGGGACACATGGTGAGAAATAGCTGAGTGTGTGACGTCATTAGGGGCAGAGAGCCACCATTGTGTTCTTCCCTTGACTTTTAGAGGGTCTTGGTGTGGAGAAAATTGTTGTATTTGGGTCATGGACTGAAAAGTGGAAGGCGGGGCTGTGTTGTGGATTTGGACTCCTCATGGCTGCACCACTTGCTCCCGGGCATCATCTCTCCCTTGCAGGAACCTTGGAGCATGGAGACTTGAAGGTTGATGTTGTTCAGGGGTCCCAGGCATGATCTCAGTTGTCTCGGGGTCTCTGATCTCTATGCCCAGGACATCAACCAAATAGTGGTACCCGATCTATCACATAGCAGTGTTGTGAGTCAAGGACAGTTGCATACTTCACGCGAGGTTTCTATGCCCTCCAGTGTAAAATATGGGTCACGACCCTAAGTTGCCTCCCTTGAGGTGGCGCTGGTGTGGGCATCGCAAGAGATGTACCAGATACCCTCCATGAGCTGTAAAGCATCACACCCAGATAGAGGGTTAAAAGTCACCTCCCATGTGCCCTTTCAGTGGAGCCATCCAAGTATCCTATCTGAACTTAACCTCTACAAGTGTCTAGCTCATTCTTGCAACCATTCAATGATTGGAAAGTCAGAGCAATTACACAACACCAGTCTTTTATTTGCCTGGAGGCTTCACCGGTATTTAATCTTGTTTAGACTCATCACATAATACTAACAAGGAGGTCCTCTTCACATTTTCTCACTTCAAAATGGGGCACTGAGTCCAAGTGCGGTCTCCATATCTTTCAGATACGTGCAAGTTCTGTAAACGATTGGAACTCAGTGTACTACGCGTAGTCTCTGTGTTTTGTTGCGTTTCTAGAATGCCTCAGCTCATTCAAGATTTTTCCTACAAAACCTGTGTGTTGGGGATTTGGTTGCTCAGCAAACTACAAGATATATCTAGGTCCATCTTTAAGTCTACTGGGTCACCTGCTCAGCTAGCTGGTGAATTAAGGGAACAATAGTTGGAAGTGTGAATAAATTATTCCTAATGTACCTATGGTCTCCTGCCACTAAGATGTCACAGGGTCTATCTATTGTTGTGTATTTCTCAGGAAGTAGCAGCGATGATGAGGGAAGTTGTCTTCCCATAAACAGAACCCACTCATCAGTTTCCAGCCAGAGATGGGAAAGAAGAGTGCGTGAGCGGCCACGCCTCAAGTTCTACCCTGACAGGGACCCTGCAGAAGGTATTGCGGATCTATGCTCATTAGGTTAATTCAGAATTAAGACTTTTGTGTCCCAGTTTTAACAGAAAACTGTAAAAATGCTGAGCCACGTTCTTCTTTTATGCCTGCAAATTTAAGTATCTTCACGAAATTAGTACTGCTGTAACTATGAAGTCTAGATGCATTGACAACTCAAAATATCGTTCACGTTGAATAGTAAACAATGTCCTGAGTTAATGCTCACATTAGCTGAGTGTTTACCTTTTGCTGGATAGATCCCTCTGGAATACAATATCTCCGGATTTGGAAACATGGATACACCTTGTTGAGAACAGGTTGGGATTCACAAAGGAGTTGACAAGACGATACACAACGTTCCCACAGCCCACCAAGCCAGTGCCCCCTATTCATAATACTTCACCTTCCTGTGATACGCTTGTTACAGTCATTGCAATGACACCAATGTTTTATTGATTAAAATGTGCACAGTTCGGGTTAAGGTTCACGTATGCTGCGGTGACATTCTATAAGTTGGGCGAAGATCATAAGATTAGGTGTCACTGTGGGAGGATCCCAGGATATCAGCACACGGATGTCATAGCGACATGCTTCACAACAGCCAACAGTTGCAAACTTTTCCAAAGTCCATCAAGTAATGAGTGGATAAATACAGTCTGATATATACCCAGAGTGGACGGTCGTTCAGTCGTGAACGGGAATTGAACTTTGAAATATGCTACAACGTAAAAAGACACTGAAAAAATATCGTGCTTAGTAACACCAGGCAGACACAGAGAGACAAATAATGTGTGATTCCACTTCCATGAGGTCCCTGCTACAGGCAGATTCACCGTTGAGAGACAAGGAGAGATAACAATGGTTGGAAGGAGGGAGAAAATAGAGTGATTTCTTAAAGGGAACTGAGGTGGATATGATGAACAAGATTGGATCTAGATAGTAGTGACGAGTCTGTAGCGTTGTACATATAAAACATGCTCCAGACCTATATAGTCAGAAATTATGAAAAGCAGCATAAATCGCATTTCTTTCTCATCACTGTCATAAAGTTAAGAAAATCCAATAATAGAGATGATGAAGAGAGGACCGCATATATGAATTCATGGAAAACTGAAATGGTCTTGTAACATTTCAGGAAAAAGGATGACTGTGTTGTGTTTTAAAATGCGCAGAAAAATTCATGAAAATCTCTCACTGAAACACAACATGCATTTATTTGTCTACCCGTTTTAAGAGTATTTCAAATGAATTACATTCTATTTAGCTAGACACCAAAGACCCCATGTCTCACTTCGTTCCTCGCCTCTCCTTGGCCTTGCTTCTTCCACCCAGGAGTTCAGCACGGCACATGTTCAGCTCATAGATATGAAAAACCCATAGCCACACAGTCTCTCTCACGTCCACATCAAGCTCATCTCCCTGAGTAGGTTTGAGTAGTATAACCGATGACACATTTACTCTGTGTTCTTGTAGTTCTCCCGGACATCCCAGAGGAAGATGAACTTCCTGATGATTGCAATGAGGACATCAAACCTATCACGGTAAGCTTGTTTTCCACCCTCTGAGACAGAAATCCTCTTTAATACACTCAATCAAACTAAGATTGAAAACGTTGGCATGTCCATTCCCAATAGTACAGACAATCTTCTGGCCGAGGAGAATGTTGAGTGTGAATTTGTTACCAACTGATACTTGTTTTGAATATGCACTCAACGATGGCAGCATTAGTAACAGCATATATGGGAGTGATCTTTTTCCTATGTAGCATTTTTGTTTGTTTGTTTGTTTTGGAATACAACTGTGTAACTGGCAACCCAATATGCCTGTGTGAGATACTTCCTGCAGCAAAAGTTCATGGCTTTTGACCTGAGTACTTTAGCTTGATTTCTTGTTTTGGGTGCCCTTGAGCCACCACTGTTCCCATTGGTTTTCTATTGTCATTAAGGAAACCAAAGACCTGCGCAAACACAACCCACATGATCTGATCCTTGTCATATTTTCTATCATTTCAGGACAGTCCAGTGGACACAGCCTGTGGTACGTATTCTAGAATTCCTCATTTGGTGACAAAAAGTGGAGAACATGACAAAATAGGGGCTTTCTTGCTGGCTTTAAAATGCTGAGGCACTGTAATGTCAGCTTTTTGGTGGCCATGAGAACTGGGGATACGATGACAGAAACTGGCCTCTAGGTACTGAAGTGTTTCCAAGTTGTCCAGTTCCACTTTTGTTGTCCAATGTGCGGTTGTGGGAGTGACTGTCTCCCCGTGTTTCCATGAGTGTTATAGTTGTTTTGTGCGTGTGTGTGTATGTGTGTGTGTTTGGTAAAATTTTTGTGGGATGAGTGTTTCCTGAGATTAATATTCGTGTAAATTCCACAACTGTTGGTGCTCACTTTCTCAATAAAAATTTCCATTTCACTAGCCATTGTCACCCCAATAAACTTTAATTTAAAAAAAGAGAGCTCACACAAATACATTCCTATCTCATGGCATCATGAGCGGATACCTATGGGTGTATGTATTCATCACAATAAGATAAATGTGTGCACCCACTGTATGCCATGTAGATGGCAATTAACCTAGAAAAACCCATCGCCACACAGGACAGTGCCCGCTGGGTTCTAAAGTGACAAACTCGGATCAGAACTCCTAGCCCTGCATCAATGCCAGTTTCATTCAATTATGACTGTCACCTTTTAGTACCTCTGTGGCATTTCGAATGCACATGATGTGTCACTGCTGGCACTTCCTTCACACACAACACATTTCTCTCAAATGCTTGAGATGGACTCCTCCGCGAAACACAGCTGAGTACTGGGCAGGACTCCGTCCTATTGCAGGTGGCCCCTAGTGTAGCTCCACACCACAACCAGTTCTGGAGGAATGTGAGTTAGGAGTTGCCTCCAGTTAGTGTTGGGGACAATTCACTGTGACTTTCTGATAGATATCTAACAGTTCACTTGCCAGACTCTTGCTAAGAATACACAATGCCATTTTCATGTCGAAAATCTACCTCCCATGACTCATGCCATCTATGATTATTGCATGGAGGCAAGAAACATTGTACGTTGAAAGGGAACAAAGACGTCATCATCAGGACGCAGCACCTGGGTGGCACCGAATCCCCTTCCTGTGAGGATGAGAGAGGTTGTGCATTGTAAGTCAGGGAAAGAGAAAATCATTGAAGTGACGTGGCACGGCCACTCGTATCCCTCTAGAACACTCGGGGAGAAAATTGGTCATGGTTTCTTTGGAAGGGCTTTGGAAAAAATCAAGTCAACGGTTGTACTTTAAGGCAATATATATATAAACTAATTTTGAGTGTTGTTTGGAGCAGGACTACTCTGATTAAGATGTATTTTAGGAAAATTTGATTATCATTTAGGTTTCAATATTTTGACTGCAAGCCGAAAAGAATGAGACAGCTTGAATATAAAATGTCACTTGTTTACCCCTGGAACTTCCTACTAGGGAAAAGTTTATCCTAGCAGTCTCCTTCAATCTCCATGATAGTTTACCCCTTGTGCTGCAGGGAACCCTGATGTGTAGGATGACATGTTAAAACGATTATCACCAACAGCTGGGCTTCAAGAGTTAATCAAGTGCCACCGAGTGGGATAGACGTGTTAGTAAGCTCTGAGAGCTTTTCCAGGACATAACGATGACAACAATTCAGAGTAGCAGAGGAGGACACAGGCAAGGCAGCCAGGTCACGTGGTGCTCAGGTGGAGGTTTCAAGGTCAGGAGAAGGAGTATGACATGTATCCCTGTGTCCAGCCTTGCCCACACTTGAGATGTTGTTTTGCTGTTTCTTGGATGGGGATTCGATAGGACACTATCATGTTGCTGGAGCAAACACTTTATCAACATCTTCTTTACAACCCGGAGAGTGGAGCTCCCTCCTGTTCTGTGGTCTTCATTATCTGCCTGTGGCACAACCAGACCCTTTGTACTTTACTGACCCCTTCCTTCATGGCTTTCTGTTTTGATTGCTTCTTTCATTCTATGTGATTCCTTCTACCTCACTTTCCCTACCCCACTCTCTCACTCTCACTCGTTTTATTCTTTCTTTAGTTTGTCTCCTTTTTATCCGTTTTCACTTATTTTTTTTTAATGTGCTTTACATACTCAACATGAAGTCCAACCTCTGAACGTTCCTAAGTATATAGTACAGTAGAGTTCCCTATATGTACATAGTTGTACAGGCCATCTCTACATGTTCTTCATCTCTCATTGCCGAAACTGTACACCCATTCACAGTAACTCCATATACCCACCCCACTCTCGGCAAGGACATTGTACTTTCTGTTTCTATGAGTTGGACTAGTTTACATACTCATTTCAATGGAATCATAAAGTATTTCACTTTGTTTATTTCTGAGAATGGCTTGTCTCACATAGAATAGGTTGACTCAAGATGCTTCAAATGGCAGGATTCCCTTCTTTCTCAAGGTGAATAATATTGCATTAAATGTATTTTCATTATGCTTTCCTCTGTCCATTGACAGTAGGGCTGGTTCTTGATATGGGTTTTTATGAGCAAAGCAGCAGTGATCAGGGCCATACAGTTACCTCCTGGAGATCCTGATTTCAATTGCTTGGGATGGATAAACAGAAGTGCGATTAGTGCATCTATTTGCAATATTTTGAGGAACTTCAATACTGTTTCCACAATGGGTTCACATCTAATATTCCCATTTGACTTTCATAGTGGGAAGGCATGGGCTGAGGTACACAGGGTCCTTGTGTCTCCGGGTGCCTTCTGGCCTGGAGAGTGGTAGCCGCGACCCAGTCGATGAGTGGGTGGGATGAACATGGATGAAAGATTAGGAGGGTCTGGGGTCAGGTCACAAGCTGTGACTAATGAAGTGTCTCTCTCAGAGGACATGGGGAATTGTTTCTTGCCTCTTAGTTCTGGAGGGATGAAGGGGCAGTTGGATCCTGTGTTGAGGTGAGGGAAGTCTTCGGCAGGGATGTGGACACTCAGAACCCATGCAGTCACTGCACGTGCAGAAGGGTGCTCACATCAGTCGTCAGCAGACAGTGGAGGTTCGGCCTTAATACATTGAATTATGAATTACCAATGCACCAGGGCAGAAGGCCGCTTTCCCGGGTCAGGTACATGAATTGCTCATCAGAGTAGGTGAATGAAACGGAAGCTATTTTTGGCAAAGCCGTCATATGGGAGTTGGTTCTCATATGGCAGAATGTTCTTTATTGGCGTGGGAGGCCCTCAGACTGCTCGTCACTCAGGGTGGTTTTCTGGTGAGGGGACACATGGTGAGAAATAGCTGAGTGTGTGACGTCGTTAGGGGCAGAGAGCCACCATTGTGTTCTTCCCTTGACTTTTAGAGGGTCTTGGTGTGGAGAAAATTGTTGTATTTGGGTCATGGACTGAAAAGTGGAAGGCGGGGCTGTGTTGTGGATTTGGACTCCTCATGGCTGCACCACTTGCTCCCGGGCATCATCTCTCCCTTGCAGGAACCTTGGAGCATGGAGACTTGAAGGTTGATGTTGTTCAGGGGTCCCAGGCATGATCTCAGTTGTCTCGGGGTCTCTGATCTCTATGCCCAGGACATCAACCAAATAGTGGTACCCGATCTATCACATAGCAGTGTTGTGAGTCAAGGACAGTTGCATACTTCACGCGAGGTTTCTATGCCCTCCAGTGTAAAATATGGGTCACGACCCTAAGTTGCCTCCCTTGAGGTGGCGCTGGTGTGGGCATCGCAAGAGATGTACCAGATACCCTCCATGAGCTGTAAAGCATCACACCCAGATAGAGGGTTAAAAGTCACCTCCCATGTGCCCTTTCAGTGGAGCCATCCAAGTATCCTATCTGAACTTAACCTCTACAAGTGTCTAGCTCATTCTTGCAACCATTCAATGATTGGAAAGTCAGAGCAATTACACAACACCAGTCTTTTATTTGCCTGGAGGCTTCACCGGTATTTAATCTTGTTTAGACTCATCACATAATACTAACAAGGAGGTCCTCTTCACATTTTCTCACTTCAAAATGGGGCACTGAGTCCAAGTGCGGTCTCCATATCTTTCAGATACGTGCAAGTTCTGTAAACGATTGGAACTCAGTGTACTACGCGTAGTCTCTGTGTTTTGTTGCGTTTCTAGAATGCCTCAGCTCATTCAAGATTTTTCCTACAAAACCTGTGTGTTGGGGATTTGGTTGCTCAGCAAACTACAAGATATATCTAGGTCCATCTTTAAGTCTACTGGGTCACCTGCTCAGCTAGCTGGTGAATTAAGGGAACAATAGTTGGAAGTGTGAATAAATTATTCCTAATGTACCTATGGTCTCCTGCCACTAAGATGTCACAGGGTCTATCTATTGTTGTGTATTTCTCAGGAAGTAGCAGCGATGATGAGGGAAGTTGTCTTCCCATAAACAGAACCCACTCATCAGTTTCCAGCCAGAGATGGGAAAGAAGAGTGCGTGAGCGGCCACGCCTCAAGTTCTACCCTGACAGGGACCCTGCAGAAGGTATTGCGGATCTATGCTCATTAGGTTAATTCAGAATTAAGACTTTTGTGTCCCAGTTTTAACAGAAAACTGTAAAAATGCTGAGCCACGTTCTTCTTTTATGCCTGCAAATTTAAGTATCTTCACGAAATTAGTACTGCTGTAACTATGAAGTCTAGATGCATTGACAACTCAAAATATCGTTCACGTTGAATAGTAAACAATGTCCTGAGTTAATGCTCACATTAGCTGAGTGTTTACCTTTTGCTGGATAGATCCCTCTGGAATACAATATCTCCGGATTTGGAAACATGGATACACCTTGTTGAGAACAGGTTGGGATTCACAAAGGAGTTGACAAGACGATACACAACGTTCCCACAGCCCACCAAGCCAGTGTCCCCTATTCATAATACTTCACCTTCCTGTGATACGCTTGTTACAGTCATTGCAATGACACCAATGTTTTATTGATTAAAATGTGCACAGTTCGGGTTAAGGTTCACGTATGCTGCGGTGACATTCTATAAGTTGGGCGAAGATCATAAGATTAGGTGTCACTGTGGGAGGATCCCAGGATATCAGCACACGGATGTCATAGCGACATGCTTCACAACAGCCAACAGTTGCAAACTTTTCCAAAGTCCATCAAGTGATGAGTGGATAAATACAGTCTGATATATACCCAGAGTGGACGGTCGTTCAGTCGTGAACGGGAATTGAACTTTGAAATATGCTACAACGTAAAAAGACACTGAAAAAATATCGTGCTTAGTAACACCAGGCAGACACAGAGAGACAAATAATGTGTGATTCCACTTCCATGAGGTCCCTGCTACAGGCAGATTCACAGTTGAGAGACAAGGAGAGATAACAATGGTTGGAAGGAGGGAGAAAATAGAGTGATTTCTTAAAGGGAACTGAGGTGGATATGATGAACAAGATTGGATCTAGATAGTAGTGACGAGTCTGTAGCGTTGTACATATAAAACATGCTCCAGACCTATATAGTCAGAAATTATGAAAAGCAGCATAAATCGCATTTCTTTCTCATCACTGTCATAAAGTTAAGAAAATCCAATAATAGAGATGATGAAGAGAGGACCGCATATATGAATTCATGGAAAACTGAAATGGTCTTGTAACATTTCAGGAAAAAGGATGACTGTGTTGTGTTTTAAAATGCGCAGAAAAATTCATGAAAATCTCTCACTGAAACACAACATGCATTTATTTGTCTACCCGTTTTAAGAGTATTTCAAATGAATTACATTCTATTTAGCTAGACACCAAAGACCCCATGTCTCACTTCGTTCCTCGCCTCTCCTTGGCCTTGCTTCTTCCACCAAGGAGTTCAGCACGGCACATGTTCAGCTCATAGATATGAAAAACCCATAGCCACACAGTCTCTCTCACGTCCACATCAAGCTCATCTCCCTGAGTAGGTTTGAGTAGTATAACCGATGACACATTTACTCTGTGTTCTTGTAGTTCTCCCGGACATCCCAGAGGAAGATGAACTTCCTGATGATTGCAATGAGGACATCAAACCTATCACGGTAAGCTTGTTTTCCACCCTCTGAGACAGAAATCCTCTTTAATACACTCAATCAAACTAAGATTGAAAACGTTGGCATGTCCATTCCCAATAGTACAGACAATCTTCTGGCCGAGGAGAATGTTGAGTGTGAATTTGTTACCAACTGATACTTGTTTTGAATATGCACTCAACGATGGCAGCATTAGTAACAGCATATATGGGAGTGATCTTTTTCCTATGTAGCATTTTTGTCTGTTTGTTTGTTTTGGAATACAACTGTGTAACTGGCAACCCAATATGCCTGTGTGAGATACTTCCTGCAGCAAAAGTTCATGGCTTTTGACCTGAGTACTTTAGCTTGATTTCTTGTTTTGGGTGCCCTTGAGCCACCACTGTTCCCATTGGTTTTCTATTGTCATTAAGGAAACCAAAGACCTGTGCAAACACAACCCACATGATCTGATCCTTGTCATATTTTCTATCATTTCAGGACAGTCCAGTGGACACAGCCTGTGGTACGTATTCTAGAATTCCTCATTTGGTGACAAAAAGTGGAGAACATGACAAAATAGGGGCTTTCTTGCTGGCTTTAAAATGCTGAGGCACTGTAATGTCAGCTTTTTGGTGGCCATGAGAACTGGGGATACGATGACAGAAACTGGCCTCTAGGTACTGAAGTGTTTCCAAGTTGTCCAGTTCCACTTTTGTTGTCCAATGTGCGGTTGTGGGAGTGACTGTCTCCATGTGTTTCCTTGAGTGTTATAGTTGTTTTGTGCGTGTGTGTGTATGTGTGTGTGTTTGGTAAAATTTTTGTGGGATGAGTGTTTCCTGAGATTAATATTCGTGTAAATTCCACAACTGTTGGTGCTCACTTTCTCAATAAAAATTTCCATTTCACTAGTCATTGTCACCCCAATAAACTTTAATTTAAAAAAAGAGAGCTCACACAAATACATTCCTATCTCATGGCATCATGAGCGGATACCTATGGGTGTATGTATTCATCACAATAAGATAAATGTGTGCACCCACTGTATGCCATGTAGATGGCAATTAACCTAGAAAAACCCATCGCCACACAGGACAGTGCCCGCTGGGTTCTAAAGTGACAAACTCGGATCAGAACTCCTAGCCCTGCATCAATGCCAGTTTCATTCAATTATGACTGTCACCTTTTAGTACCTCTGTGGCATTTCGAATGCACATGATGTGTCACTGCTGGCACTTCCTTCACACACAACACATTTCTCTCAAATGCTTGAGATGGACTCCTCCGCGAAACACAGCTGAGTACTGGGCAGGACTCCGTCCTATTGCAGGTGGCCCCTAGTGTAGCTCCACACCACAACCAGTTCTGGAGGAATGTGAGTTAGGAGTTGCCTCCAGTTAGTGTTGGGGACAATTCACTGTGACTTTCTGATAGATATCTAACAGTTCACTTGCCAGACTCTTGCTAAGAATACACAATGCCATTTTCATGTCGAAAATCTACCTCCCGTGACTCATGCCATCTATGATTATTGCATGGAGGCAAGAAACATTGTACGTTGAAAGGGAACAAAGACGTCATCATCAGGACGCAGCACCTGGGTGGCACCGAATCCCCTTCCTGTGAGGATGAGAGAGGTTGTGCATTGTAAGTCAGGGAAAGAGAAAATCATTGAAGTGACGTGGCACGGCCACTCGTATCCCTCTAGAACACTCGGGGAGAAAATTGGTCATGGTTTCTTTGGAAGGGCTTTGGAAAAAATCAAGTCAACGGTTGTACTTTAAGGCAATATATATATAAACTAATTTTGAGTGTTGTTTGGAGCAGGACTACTCTGATTAAGATGTATTTTAGGAAAATTTGATTATCATTTAGGTTTCAATATTTTGACTGCAAGCCGAAAAGAATGAGACAGCTTGAATATAAAATGTCACTTGTTTACCCCTGGAACTTCCTACTAGGGAAAAGTTTATCCTAGCAGTCTCCTTCAATCTCCATGATAGTTTACCCCTTGTGCTGCAGGGAACCCTGATGTGTAGGATGACATGTTAAAACGATTATCACCAACAGCTGGGCTTCAAGAGTTAATCAAGTGCCACCGAGTGGGATAGACGTGTTAGTAAGCTCTGAGAGCTTTTCCAGGACATAACGATGACAACAATTCAGAGTAGCAGAGGAGGACACAGGCAAGGCAGCCAGGTCACGTGGTGCTCAGGTGGAGGTTTCAAGGTCAGGAGAAGGAGTATGACATGTATCCCTGTGTCCAGCCTTGCCCACACTTGAGATGTTGTTTTGCTGTTTCTTGGATGGGGATTCGATAGGACACTATCATGTTGCTGGAGCAAACACTTTATCAACATCTTCTTTACAACCCGGAGAGTGGAGCTCCCTCCTGTTCTGTGGTCTTCATTATCTGCCTGTGGCACAACCAGACCCTTTGTACTTTACTGACCCCTTCCTTCATGGCTTTCTGTTTTGATTGCTTCTTTCATTCTATGTGATTCCTTCTACCTCACTTTCCCTACCCCACTCTCTCACTCTCACTCGTTTTATTCTTTCTTTAGTTTGTCTCCTTTTTATCCGTTTTCACTTATTTTTTTTTAATGTGCTTTACATACTCAACATGAAGTCCAACCTCTGAACGTTCCTAAGTATATAGTACAGTAGAGTTCCCTATATGTACATAGTTGTACAGGCCATCTCTACATGTTCTTCATCTCTCATTGCCGAAACTGTACACCCATTCACAGTAACTCCATATACCCACCCCACTCTCGGCAAGGACATTGTACTTTCTGTTTCTATGAGTTGGACTAGTTTACATACTCATTTCAATGGAATCATAAAGTATTTCACTTTGTTTATTTCTGAGAATGGCTTGTCTCACATAGAATAGGTTGACTCAAGATGCTTCAAATGGCAGGATTCCCTTCTTTCTCAAGGTGAATAATATTGCATTAAATGTATTTTCATTATGCTTTCCTCTGTCCATTGACAGTAAGGCTGGTTCTTGATATGGGTTTTTATGAGCAAAGCAGCAGTGATCAGGGCCATACAGTTACCTCCTGGAGATCCTGATTTCAATTGCTTGGGATGGATAAACAGAAGTGCGATTAGTGCATCTATTTGCAATATTTTGAGGAACTTCAATACTGTTTCCACAATGGGTTCACATCTAATATTCCCATTTGACTTTCATAGTGGGAAGGCATGGGCTGAGGTACACAGGGTCCTTGTGTCTCCGGGTGCCTTCTGGCCTGGAGAGTGGTAGCCGCGACCCAGTCGATGAGTGGGTGGGATGAACATGGATGAAAGATTAGGAGGGTCTGGGGTCAGGTCACAAGCTGTGACTAATGAAGTGTCTCTCTCAGAGGACATGGGGAATTGTTTCTTGCCTCTTAGTTCTGGAGGGATGAAGGGGCAGTTGGATCCTGTGTTGAGGTGAGGGAAGTCTTCGGCAGGGATGTGGACACTCAGAACCCATGCAGTCACTGCACGTGCAGAAGGGTGCTCACATCAGTCGTCAGCAGACAGTGGAGGTTCGGCCTTAATACATTGAATTATGAATTACCAATGCACCAGGGCAGAAGGCCGCTTTCCCGGGTCAGGTACATGAATTGCTCATCAGAGTAGGTGAATGAAACGGAAGCTATTTTTGGCAAAGCCGTCATATGGGAGTTGGTTCTCATATGGCAGAATGTTCTTTATTGGCGTGGGAGGCCCTCAGACTGCTCGTCACTCAGGGTGGTTTTCTGGTGAGGGGACACATGGTGAGAAATAGCTGAGTGTGTGACGTCATTAGGGGCAGAGAGCCACCATTGTGTTCTTCCCTTGACTTTTAGAGGGTCTTGGTGTGGAGAAAATTGTTGTATTTGGGTCATGGACTGAAAAGTGGAAGGCGGGGCTGTGTTGTGGATTTGGATTCCTCATGGCTGCACCACTTGCTCCCGGGCATCATCTCTCCCTTGCAGGAACCTTGGAGCATGGAGACTTGAAGGTTGATGTTGTTCAGGGGTCCCAGGCATGATCTCAGTTGTCTCGGGGTCTCTGATCTCTATGCCCAGGACATCAACCAAATAGTGGTACCCGATCTATCACATAGCAGTGTTGTGAGTCAAGGACAGTTGCATACTTCACGCGAGGTTTCTATGCCCTCCAGTGTAAAATATGGGTCACGACCCTAAGTTGCCTCCCTTGAGGTGGCGCTGGTGTGGGCATCGCAAGAGATGTACCAGATACCCTCCATGAGCTGTAAAGCATCACACCCAGATAGAGGGTTAAAAGTCACCTCCCATGTGCCCTTTCAGTGGAGCCATCCAAGTATCCTATCTGAACTTAACCTCTACAAGTGTCTAGCTCATTCTTGCAACCATTCAATGATTGGAAAGTCAGAGCAATTACACAACACCAGTCTTTTATTTGCCTGGAGGCTTCACCGGTATTTAATCTTGTTTAGACTCATCACATAATACTAACAAGGAGGTCCTCTTCACATTTTCTCACTTCAAAATGGGGCACTGAGTCCAAGTGCGGTCTCCATATCTTTCAGATACGTGCAAGTTCTGTAAACGATTGGAACTCAGTGTACTACGCGTAGTCTCTGTGTTTTGTTGCGTTTCTAGAATGCCTCAGCTCATTCAAGATTTTTCCTACAAAACCTGTGTGTTGGGGATTTGGTTGCTCAGCAAACTACAAGATATATCTAGGTCCATCTTTAAGTCTACTGGGTCACCTGCTCAGCTAGCTGGTGAATTAAGGGAACAATAGTTGGAAGTGTGAATAAATTATTCCTAATGTACCTATGGTCTCCTGCCACTAAGATGTCACAGGGTCTATCTATTGTTGTGTATTTCTCAGGAAGTAGCAGCGATGATGAGGGAAGTTGTCTTCCCATAAACAGAACCCACTCATCAGTTTCCAGCCAGAGATGGGAAAGAAGAGTGCGTGAGCGGCCACGCCTCAAGTTCTACCCTGACAGGGACCCTGCAGAAGGTATTGCGGATCTATGCTCATTAGGTTAATTCAGAATTAAGACTTTTGTGTCCCAGTTTTAACAGAAAACTGTAAAAATGCTGAGCCACGTTCTTCTTTTATGCCTGCAAATTTAAGTATCTTCACGAAATTAGTACTGCTGTAACTATGAAGTCTAGATGCATTGACAACTCAAAATATCGTTCACGTTGAATAGTAAACAATGTCCTGAGTTAATGCTCACATTAGCTGAGTGTTTACCTTTTGCTGGATAGATCCCTCTGGAATACAATATCTCCGGATTTGGAAACATGGATACACCTTGTTGAGAACAGGTTGGGATTCACAAAGGAGTTGACAAGACGATACACAACGTTCCCACAGCCCACCAAGCCAGTGTCCCCTATTCATAATACTTCACCTTCCTGTGATACGCTTGTTACAGTCATTGCAATGACACCAATGTTTTATTGATTAAAATGTGCACAGTTCGGGTTAAGGTTCACGTATGCTGCGGTGACATTCTATAAGTTGGGCGAAGATCATAAGATTAGGTGTCACTGTGGGAGGATCCCAGGATATCAGCACACGGATGTCATAGCGACATGCTTCACAACAGCCAACAGTTGCAAACTTTTCCAAAGTCCATCAAGTGATGAGTGGATAAATACAGTCTGATATATACCCAGAGTGGACGGTCGTTCAGTCGTGAACGGGAATTGAACTTTGAAATATGCTACAACGTAAAAAGACACTGAAAAAATATCGTGCTTAGTAACACCAGGCAGACACAGAGAGACAAATAATGTGTGATTCCACTTCCATGAGGTCCCTGCTACAGGCAGATTCACAGTTGAGAGACAAGGAGAGATAACAATGGTTGGAAGGAGGGAGAAAATAGAGTGATTTCTTAAAGGGAACTGAGGTGGATATGATGAACAAGATTGGATCTAGATAGTAGTGACGAGTCTGTAGCGTTGTACATATAAAACATGCTCCAGACCTATATAGTCAGAAATTATGAAAAGCAGCATAAATCGCATTTCTTTCTCATCACTGTCATAAAGTTAAGAAAATCCAATAATAGAGATGATGAAGAGAGGACCGCATATATGAATTCATGGAAAACTGAAATGGTCTTGTAACATTTCAGGAAAAAGGATGACTGTGTTGTGTTTTAAAATGCGCAGAAAAATTCATGAAAATCTCTCACTGAAACACAACATGCATTTATTTGTCTACCCGTTTTAAGAGTATTTCAAATGAATTACATTCTATTTAGCTAGACACCAAAGACCCCATGTCTCACTTCGTTCCTCGCCTCTCCTTGGCCTTGCTTCTTCCACCAAGGAGTTCAGCACGGCACATGTTCAGCTCATAGATATGAAAAACCCATAGCCACACAGTCTCTCTCACGTCCACATCAAGCTCATCTCCCTGAGTAGGTTTGAGTAGTATAACCGATGACACATTTACTCTGTGTTCTTGTAGTTCTCCCGGACATCCCAGAGGAAGATGAACTTCCTGATGATTGCAATGAGGACATCAAACCTATCACGGTAAGCTTGTTTTCCACCCTCTGAGACAGAAATCCTCTTTAATACACTCAATCAAACTAAGATTGAAAACGTTGGCATGTCCATTCCCAATAGTACAGACAATCTTCTGGCCGAGGAGAATGTTGAGTGTGAATTTGTTACCAACTGATACTTGTTTTGAATATGCACTCAACGATGGCAGCATTAGTAACAGCATATATGGGAGTGATCTTTTTCCTATGTAGCATTTTTGTTTGTTTGTTTGTTTTGGAATACAACTGTGTAACTGGCAACCCAATATGCCTGTGTGAGATACTTCCTGCAGCAAAAGTTCATGGCTTTTGACCTGAGTACTTTAGCTTGATTTCTTGTTTTGGGTGCCCTTGAGCCACCACTGTTCCCATTGGTTTTCTATTGTCATTAAGGAAACCAAAGACCTGTGCAAACACAACCCACATGATCTGATCCTTGTCATATTTTCTATCATTTCAGGACAGTCCAGTGGACACAGCCTGTGGTACGTATTCTAGAATTCCTCATTTGGTGACAAAAAGTGGAGAACATGACAAAATAGGGGCTTTCTTGCTGGCTTTAAAATGCTGAGGCACTGTAATGTCAGCTTTTTGGTGGCCATGAGAACTGGGGATACGATGACAGAAACTGGCCTCTAGGTACTGAAGTGTTTCCAAGTTGTCCAGTTCCACTTTTGTTGTCCAATGTGCGGTTGTGGGAGTGACTGTCTCCATGTGTTTCCTTGAGTGTTATAGTTGTTTTGTGCGTGTGTGTGTATGTGTGTGTGTTTGGTAAAATTTTTGTGGGATGAGTGTTTCCTGAGATTAATATTCGTGTAAATTCCACAACTGTTGGTGCTCACTTTCTCAATAAAAATTTCCATTTCACTAGTCATTGTCACCCCAATAAACTTTAATTTAAAAAAAGAGAGCTCACACAAATACATTCCTATCTCATGGCATCATGAGCGGATACCTATGGGTGTATGTATTCATCACAATAAGATAAATGTGTGCACCCACTGTATGCCATGTAGATGGCAATTAACCTAGAAAAACCCATCGCCACACAGGACAGTGCCCGCTGGGTTCTAAAGTGACAAACTCGGATCAGAACTCCTAGCCCTGCATCAATGCCAGTTTCATTCAATTATGACTGTCACCTTTTAGTACCTCTGTGGCATTTCGAATGCACATGATGTGTCACTGCTGGCACTTCCTTCACACACAACACATTTCTCTCAAATGCTTGAGATGGACTCCTCCGCGAAACACAGCTGAGTACTGGGCAGGACTCCGTCCTATTGCAGGTGGCCCCTAGTGTAGCTCCACACCACAACCAGTTCTGGAGGAATGTGAGTTAGGAGTTGCCTCCAGTTAGTGTTGGGGACAATTCACTGTGACTTTCTGATAGATATCTAACAGTTCACTTGCCAGACTCTTGCTAAGAATACACAATGCCATTTTCATGTCGAAAATCTACCTCCCGTGACTCATGCCATCTATGATTATTGCATGGAGGCAAGAAACATTGTACGTTGAAAGGGAACAAAGACGTCATCATCAGGACGCAGCACCTGGGTGGCACCGAATCCCCTTCCTGTGAGGATGAGAGAGGTTGTGCATTGTAAGTCAGGGAAAGAGAAAATCATTGAAGTGACGTGGCACGGCCACTCGTATCCCTCTAGAACACTCGGGGAGAAAATTGGTCATGGTTTCTTTGGAAGGGCTTTGGAAAAAATCAAGTCAACGGTTGTACTTTAAGGCAATATATATATAAACTAATTTTGAGTGTTGTTTGGAGCAGGACTACTCTGATTAAGATGTATTTTAGGAAAATTTGATTATCATTTAGGTTTCAATATTTTGACTGCAAGCCGAAAAGAATGAGACAGCTTGAATATAAAATGTCACTTGTTTACCCCTGGAACTTCCTACTAGGGAAAAGTTTATCCTAGCAGTCTCCTTCAATCTCCATGATAGTTTACCCCTTGTGCTGCAGGGAACCCTGATGTGTAGGATGACATGTTAAAACGATTATCACCAACAGCTGGGCTTCAAGAGTTAATCAAGTGCCACCGAGTGGGATAGACGTGTTAGTAAGCTCTGAGAGCTTTTCCAGGACATAACGATGACAACAATTCAGAGTAGCAGAGGAGGACACAGGCAAGGCAGCCAGGTCACGTGGTGCTCAGGTGGAGGTTTCAAGGTCAGGAGAAGGAGTATGACATGTATCCCTGTGTCCAGCCTTGCCCACACTTGAGATGTTGTTTTGCTGTTTCTTGGATGGGGATTCGATAGGACACTATCATGTTGCTGGAGCAAACACTTTATCAACATCTTCTTTACAACCCGGAGAGTGGAGCTCCCTCCTGTTCTGTGGTCTTCATTATCTGCCTGTGGCACAACCAGACCCTTTGTACTTTACTGACCCCTTCCTTCATGGCTTTCTGTTTTGATTGCTTCTTTCATTCTATGTGATTCCTTCTACCTCACTTTCCCTACCCCACTCTCTCACTCTCACTCGTTTTATTCTTTCTTTAGTTTGTCTCCTTTTTATCCGTTTTCACTTATTTTTTTTTAATGTGCTTTACATACTCAACATGAAGTCCAACCTCTGAACGTTCCTAAGTATATAGTACAGTAGAGTTCCCTATATGTACATAGTTGTACAGGCCATCTCTACATGTTCTTCATCTCTCATTGCCGAAACTGTACACCCATTCACAGTAACTCCATATACCCACCCCACTCTCGGCAAGGTGAAATACTTTCTGTTTCTATGAGTTGGACTAGTTTACATACTCATTTCAATGGAATCATAAAGTATTTCACTTTGTTTATTTCTGAGAATGGCTTGTCTCACATAGAATAGGTTGACTCAAGATGCTTCAAATGGCAGGATTCCCTTCTTTCTCAAGGTGAATAATATTGCATTAAATGTATTTTCATTATGCTTTCCTCTGTCCATTGACAGTAGGGCTGGTTCTTGATATAGGTTTTTATGAGCAAAGCAGCCGTGATCAGGGCCATGCAGTTACCTCCTGGAGATCCTGATTTCAATTGCTTGGGATGGATAAACAGAAGTGCGATTAGTGCATCTATTTGCAATATTTTGAGGAACTTCAATACTGTTTCCACAATGGGTTCACATTTAATATTCCCATTTGGCTTTCATAGTGGGAAGGCATGGGCTGAGGTACACAGGGTCCCTGTGTCTCCGGGTGCCTTCTGGCCTGGAGAGTGGTAGCCGCGACCCAGTCGATGAGTGGGTGGGATGAACATGGATGAAAGATTAGGAGGGTCTGGGGTCAGGTCACAAGCTGTGACTAATGAAGTGTCTCTCTCAGAGGACATGGGGAATTGTTTCTTGCCTCTTAGTTCTGGAGGGATGAAGGGGCAGTTGGATCCTGTGTTGAGGTGAGGGAAGTCTTCGGCAGGGATGTGGACACTCAGAACCCATGCAGTCACTGCACGTGCAGAAGGGTGCTCACATCAGTCGTCAGCAGACAGTGGAGGTTCGGCCTTAATACATTGAATTACGAATTACCAATGCACCAGGGCAGAAGGCCGCTTTCCCGGGTCAGGTACATGAATTGCTCATCAGAGTAGGTGAATGAAACGGAAGCTATTTTTGGCAAACCCGTCATATGGGAGTTGGTTCTCATATGGCAGAATGTTCTTTATTGGCGTGGGAGGCCCTCAGACTGCTCGTCACTCAGGGTGGTTTTCTGGTGAGGGGACACATGGTGAGAAGTAGCTGAGTGTGTGACGTCATTAGGGGCAGAGAGCCACCATTGTGGTCTCCCCTTGACTTTCAGAGGGTCTTGGTGTGGAGAAAATTGTTGTATTTGGGTCATGGACTGAAACGTGGAAGGCGGAGCTGTGTTGTGGATTTGGACTCCTCATGGCTGCACCACTTGCTCCCGGGCATCATCTCTCCCTTGCAGGAACCTTGGGGCATGGAGACTTGAAGGTTGATGTTGTTCAGGGGTCCCAGGCATGATCTCAGTTGTCTCGGGGTCTCTGATCTCTATGCCCAGGACATCAACCAAATAGTGGTACTCGATCTATCACATAGCAGTGTTGTGAGTCAGGGACAGTTGCTTACTCACGCGAGGTTTCTAAGCCCTCCAGTGTAAAATATGGGTCACGACCCTAACTTGCCTCCCTTGAGGTGGCGCTGGTGTGGGCATCGCAAGAGATGATACCAGATACTCTCCACGAGCTGTAAAGCATCACACCCAGATAGAGGGTGAAAAGTCACCTCCCACGTGCCCTTTCAGTGGAGCCATCCAAGTATCCTATCTGAACTTCACGTCTACAAGTGTCTAGCTCATTCTTGCAGCCATTCAATGATTGGAAAGTCAGAGCAATTACACAACACCAGTCTTTTATTTGCCTGGAGGCTTCACCGGTATTTAATTTTGTTTAGACTCATCACATAATACTAACAAGGAGGTCCTCTTCACATTTTCTCACTTCAAAATGGGGCACTGAGTCCAAGTGCGGTCTCCATGTCTTTCAGATACGTGCAAGTTCTGTAAACGATTGGAACTCAGTGTACTACGCGTAGTCTCTGTGTTTTGTTGCGTTTCTAGAATGCCTCAGCTCATTCAAGATTTTTCCTACAAAACCTGTGTGTTGGGGATTTGGTTGCTCAGCAAACTACAAGATATATCTAGGTCCATCTTTAAGTCTACTGGGTCACCTGCTCAGCTAGCTGGTGAATTAAGGGAACAATAGTTGGAAGTGTGAATAAATTATTCCTAATGTACCTATGGTCTCCTGCCACTAAGATGTCACAGGGTCTATCTATTGTTGTGTATTTCTCAGGAAGTAGCAGCGATGATGAGGGAAGTTGTCTTCCCATAAACAGAACCCACTCATCAGTTTCCAGCCAGAGATGGGAAAGAAGAGTGCGTGAGCGGCCACGCCTCAAGTTCTACCCTGACAGGGACCCTGCAGAAGGTATTGCGGATCTATGCTCATTAGGTTAATTCAGAATTAAGACTTTTGTGTCCCAGTTTTAACAGAAAACTGTAAAAATGCTGAGCCACGTTCTTCTTTTATGCCTGCAAATTTAAGTATCTTCACGAAATTAGTACTGCTGTAACTATGAAGTCTAGATGCATTGACAACTCAAAATATCGTTCACGTTGAATAGTAAACAATGTCCTGAGTTAATGCTCACATTAGCTGAGTGTTTACCTTTTGCTGGATAGATCCCTCTGGAATACAATATCTCCGGATTTGGAAACATGGATACACCTTGTTGAGAACAGGTTGGGATTCACAAAGGAGTTGACAAGACGATACACAACGTTCCCACAGCCCACCAAGCCAGTGCCCCCTATTCATAATACTTCACCTTCCTGTGATACGCTTGTTACAGTCATTGCAATGACACCAATGTTTTATTGATTAAAATGTGCACAGTTCGGGTTAAGGTTCACGTATGCTGCGGTGACATTCTATAATTTGGGCGAAGATCATAAGATTAGGTGTCACTGTGGGAGGATCCCAGGATATCAGCACACGGATGTCATAGCGACATGCTTCACAACAGCCAACAGTTGCAAACTTTTCCAAAGTCCATCAAGTGATGAGTGGATAAATACAGTCTGATATATACCCAGAGTGGACTGTCGTTCAGTCGTGAACGGGAATTGAACTTTGAAATATGCTACAACGTAAAAGGACACTGAAAAAATATCGTGCTTAGTAACACCAGGCAGACACAGAGAGACAATGTGTGATTCCACTTCCATGAGGTCCCTGCTACAGGCAGATTCACAGTTGAGAGACAAGGAGAGATAACAATGGTTGGAAGGAGGGAGAAAATAGAGTGATTTCTTAAAGGGAACTGAGGTGGATATGATGAACAAGATTGGATCTAGATAGTAGTGACGAGTCTGTAGCGTTGTACATATAAAACATGCTCCAGACCTATATAGTCAGAAATTATGAAAAGCAGCATAAATCGCATTTCTTTCTCATCACTGTCATAAAGTTAAGAAAATCCAATAATAGAGATGATGAAGAGAGGACCGCATATATGAATTCATGGAAAACTGAAATGGTCTTGTAACATTTCAGGAAAAAGGATGACTGTGTTGTGTTTTAAAATGCGCAGAAAAATTCATGAAAATCTCTCACTGAAACACAACATGCATTTATTTGTCTACCCGTTTTAAGAGTATTTCAAATGAATTACATTCTATTTAGCTAGACACCAAAGACCCCATGTCTCACTTCGTTCCTCGCCTCTCCTTGGCCTTGCTTCTTCCACCCAGGAGTTCAGCACGGCACATGTTCAGCTCATAGATATGAAAAACCCATAGCCACACAGTCTCTCTCACGTCCACATCAAGCTCATCTCCCTGAGTAGGTTTGAGTAGTATAACCGATGACACATTTACTCTGTGTTCTTGTAGTTCTCCCGGACATCCCAGAGGAAGATGAACTTCCTGATGATTGCAATGAGGACATCAAACCTATCACGGTAAGCTTGTTTTCCACCCTCTGAGACAGAAATCCTCTTTAATACACTCAATCAAACTAAGATTGAAAACGTTGGCATGTCCATTCCCAATAGTACAGACAATCTTCTGGCCGAGGAGAATGTTGAGTGTGAATTTGTTACCAACTGATACTTGTTTTGAATATGCACTCAACGATGGCAGCATTAGTAACAGCATATATGGGAGTGATCTTTTTCCTATGTAGCATTTTTGTTTGTTTGTTTGTTTTGGAATACAACTGTGTAACTGGCAACCCAATATGCCTGTGTGAGATACTTCCTGCAGCAAAAGTTCATGGCTTTTGACCTGAGTACTTTAGCTTGATTTCTTGTTTTGGGTGACCTTGAGCCACCACTGTTCCCATTGGTTTTCTATTGTCATTAAGGAAACCAAAGACCTGTGCAAACACAACCCACATGATCTGATCCTTGTCATATTTTCTATCATTTCAGGACAGTCCAGTGGACACAGCCTGTGGTACGTATTCTAGAATTCCTCATTTGGTGACAAAAAGTGGAGAACATGACAAAATAGGGGCTTTCTTGCTGGCTTTAAAATGCTGAGGCACTGTAATGTCAGCTTTTTGGTGGCCATGAGAACTGGGGATACGATGACAGAAACTGGCCTCTAGGTACTGAAGTGTTTCCAAGTTGTCCAGTTCCACTTTTGTTGTCCAATGTGCGGTTGTGGGAGTGACTGTCTCCATGTGTTTCCATGAGTGTTATAGTTGTTTTGTGCGTGTGTGTGTATGTGTGTGTGTTTGGTAAAATTTTTGTGGGATGAGTGTTTCCTGAGATTAATATTCGTGTAAATTCCACAACTGTTGGTGCTCACTTTCTCAATAAAAATTTCCATTTCACTAGCCATTGTCACCCCAATAAACTTTAATTTAAAAAAAGAGAGCTCACACAAATACATTCCTATCTCATGGCATCATGAGCGGATACCTATGGGTGTATGTATTCATCACAATAAGATAAATGTGTGCACCCACTGTATGCCATGTAGATGGCAATTAACCTAGAAAAACCCATCGCCACACAGGACAGTGCCCGCTGGGTTCTAAAGTGACAAACTCGGATCAGAACTCCTAGCCCTGCATCAATGCCAGTTTCATTCAATTATGACTGTCACCTTTTAGTACCTCTGTGGCATTTCGAATGCACATGATGTGTCACTGCTGGCACTTCCTTCACACACAACACATTTCTCTCAAATGCTTGAGATGGACTCCTCCGCGAAACACAGCTGAGTACTGGGCAGGACTCCGTCCTATTGCAGGTGGCCCCTAGTGTAGCTCCACACCACAACCAGTTCTGGAGGAATGTGAGTTAGGAGTTGCCTCCAGTTAGTGTTGGGGACAATTCACTGTGACTTTCTGATAGATATCTAACAGTTCACTTGCCAGACTCTTGCTAAGAATACACAATGCCATTTTCATGTCGAAAATCTACCTCCCATGACTCATGCCATCTATGATTATTGCATGGAGGCAAGAAACATTGTACGTTGAAAGGGAACAAAGACGTCATCATCAGGACGCAGCACCTGGGTGGCACCGAATCCCCTTCCTGTGAGGATGAGAGAGGTTGTGCATTGTAAGTCAGGGAAAGAGAAAATCATTGAAGTGACGTGGCACGGCCACTCGTATCCCTCTAGAACACTCGGGGAGAAAATTGGTCATGGTTTCTTTGGAAGGGCTTTGGAAAAAATCAAGTCAACGGTTGTACTTTAAGGCAATATATATATAAACTAATTTTGAGTGTTGTTTGGAGCAGGACTACTCTGATTAAGATGTATTTTAGGAAAATTTGATTATCATTTAGGTTTCAATATTTTGACTGCAAGCCGAAAAGAATGAGACAGCTTGAATATAAAATGTCACTTGTTTACCCCTGGAACTTCCTACTAGGGAAAAGTTTATCCTAGCAGTCTCCTTCAATCTCCATGATAGTTTACCCCTTGTGCTGCAGGGAACCCTGATGTGTAGGATGACATGTTAAAACGATTATCACCAACAGCTGGGCTTCAAGAGTTAATCAAGTGCCACCGAGTGGGATAGACGTGTTAGTAAGCTCTGAGAGCTTTTCCAGGACATAACGATGACAACAATTCAGAGTAGCAGAGGAGGACACAGGCAAGGCAGCCAGGTCACGTGGTGCTCAGGTGGAGGTTTCAAGGTCAGGAGAAGGAGTATGACATGTATCCCTGTGTCCAGCCTTGCCCACACTTGAGATGTTGTTTTGCTGTTTCTTGGATGGGGATTCGATAGGACACTATCATGTTGCTGGAGCAAACACTTTATCAACATCTTCTTTACAACCCGGAGAGTGGAGCTCCCTCCTGTTCTGTGGTCTTCATTATCTGCCTGTGGCACAACCAGACCCTTTGTACTTTACTGACCCCTTCCTTCATGGCTTTCTGTTTTGATTGCTTCTTTCATTCTATGTGATTCCTTCTACCTCACTTTCCCTACCCCACTCTCTCACTCTCACTCGTTTTATTCTTTCTTTAGTTTGTCTCCTTTTTATCCGTTTTCACTTATTTTTTTTTAATGTGCTTTACATACTCAACATGAAGTCCAACCTCTGAACGTTCCTAAGTATATAGTACAGTAGAGTTCCCTATATGTACATAGTTGTACAGGCCATCTCTACATGTTCTTCATCTCTCATTGCCGAAACTGTACACCCATTCACAGTAACTCCATATACCCACCCCACTCTCGGCAAGGTGAAATACTTTCTGTTTCTATGAGTTGGACTAGTTTACATACTCATTTCAATGGAATCATAAAGTATTTCACTTTGTTTATTTCTGAGAATGGCTTGTCTCACATAGAATAGGTTGACTCAAGATGCTTCAAATGGCAGGATTCCCTTCTTTCTCAAGGTGAATAATATTGCATTAAATGTATTTTCATTATGCTTTCCTCTGTCCATTGACAGTAGGGCTGGTTCTTGATATAGGTTTTTATGAGCAAAGCAGCCGTGATCAGGGCCATGCAGTTACCTCCTGGAGATCCTGATTTCAATTGCTTGGGATGGATAAACAGAAGTGCGATTAGTGCATCTATTTGCAATATTTTGAGGAACTTCAATACTGTTTCCACAATGGGTTCACATTTAATATTCCCATTTGGCTTTCATAGTGGGAAGGCATGGGCTGAGGTACACAGGGTCCCTGTGTCTCCGGGTGCCTTCTGGCCTGGAGAGTGGTAGCCGCGACCCAGTCGATGAGTGGGTGGGATGAACATGGATGAAAGATTAGGAGGGTCTGGGGTCAGGTCACAAGCTGTGACTAATGAAGTGTCTCTCTCAGAGGACATGGGGAATTGTTTCTTGCCTCTTAGTTCTGGAGGGATGAAGGGGCAGTTGGATCCTGTGTTGAGGTGAGGGAAGTCTTCGGCAGGGATGTGGACACTCAGAACCCATGCAGTCACTGCACGTGCAGAAGGGTGCTCACATCAGTCGTCAGCAGACAGTGGAGGTTCGGCCTTAATACATTGAATTACGAATTACCAATGCACCAGGGCAGAAGGCCGCTTTCCCGGGTCAGGTACATGAATTGCTCATCAGAGTAGGTGAATGAAACGGAAGCTATTTTTGGCAAACCCGTCATATGGGAGTTGGTTCTCATATGGCAGAATGTTCTTTATTGGCGTGGGAGGCCCTCAGACTGCTCGTCACTCAGGGTGGTTTTCTGGTGAGGGGACACATGGTGAGAAGTAGCTGAGTGTGTGACGTCATTAGGGGCAGAGAGCCACCATTGTGGTCTCCCCTTGACTTTCAGAGGGTCTTGGTGTGGAGAAAATTGTTGTATTTGGGTCATGGACTGAAACGTGGAAGGCGGAGCTGTGTTGTGGATTTGGACTCCTCATGGCTGCACCACTTGCTCCCGGGCATCATCTCTCCCTTGCAGGAACCTTGGGGCATGGAGACTTGAAGGTTGATGTTGTTCAGGGGTCCCAGGCATGATCTCAGTTGTCTCGGGGTCTCTGATCTCTATGCCCAGGACATCAACCAAATAGTGGTACTCGATCTATCACATAGCAGTGTTGTGAGTCAGGGACAGTTGCTTACTCACGCGAGGTTTCTAAGCCCTCCAGTGTAAAATATGGGTCACGACCCTAACTTGCCTCCCTTGAGGTGGCGCTGGTGTGGGCATCGCAAGAGATGATACCAGATACTCTCCACGAGCTGTAAAGCATCACACCCAGATAGAGGGTGAAAAGTCACCTCCCACGTGCCCTTTCAGTGGAGCCATCCAAGTATCCTATCTGAACTTCACGTCTACAAGTGTCTAGCTCATTCTTGCAGCCATTCAATGATTGGAAAGTCAGAGCAATTACACAACACCAGTCTTTTATTTGCCTGGAGGCTTCACCGGTATTTAATTTTGTTTAGACTCATCACATAATACTAACAAGGAGGTCCTCTTCACATTTTCTCACTTCAAAATGGGGCACTGAGTCCAAGTGCGGTCTCCATGTCTTTCAGATACGTGCAAGTTCTGTAAACGATTGGAACTCAGTGTACTACGCGTAGTCTCTGTGTTTTGTTGCGTTTCTAGAATGCCTCAGCTCATTCAAGATTTTTCCTACAAAACCTGTGTGTTGGGGATTTGGTTGCTCAGCAAACTACAAGATATATCTAGGTCCATCTTTAAGTCTACTGGGTCACCTGCTCAGCTAGCTGGTGAATTAAGGGAACAATAGTTGGAAGTGTGAATAAATTATTCCTAATGTACCTATGGTCTCCTGCCACTAAGATGTCACAGGGTCTATCTATTGTTGTGTATTTCTCAGGAAGTAGCAGCGATGATGAGGGAAGTTGTCTTCCCATAAACAGAACCCACTCATCAGTTTCCAGCCAGAGATGGGAAAGAAGAGTGCGTGAGCGGCCACGCCTCAAGTTCTACCCTGACAGGGACCCTGCAGAAGGTATTGCGGATCTATGCTCATTAGGTTAATTCAGAATTAAGACTTTTGTGTCCCAGTTTTAACAGAAAACTGTAAAAATGCTGAGCCACGTTCTTCTTTTATGCCTGCAAATTTAAGTATCTTCACGAAATTAGTACTGCTGTAACTATGAAGTCTAGATGCATTGACAACTCAAAATATCGTTCACGTTGAATAGTAAACAATGTCCTGAGTTAATGCTCACATTAGCTGAGTGTTTACCTTTTGCTGGATAGATCCCTCTGGAATACAATATCTCCGGATTTGGAAACATGGATACACCTTGTTGAGAACAGGTTGGGATTCACAAAGGAGTTGACAAGACGATACACAACGTTCCCACAGCCCACCAAGCCAGTGCCCCCTATTCATAATACTTCACCTTCCTGTGATACGCTTGTTACAGTCATTGCAATGACACCAATGTTTTATTGATTAAAATGTGCACAGTTCGGGTTAAGGTTCACGTATGCTGCGGTGACATTCTATAATTTGGGCGAAGATCATAAGATTAGGTGTCACTGTGGGAGGATCCCAGGATATCAGCACACGGATGTCATAGCGACATGCTTCACAACAGCCAACAGTTGCAAACTTTTCCAAAGTCCATCAAGTGATGAGTGGATAAATACAGTCTGATATATACCCAGAGTGGACTGTCGTTCAGTCGTGAACGGGAATTGAACTTTGAAATATGCTACAACGTAAAAGGACACTGAAAAAATATCGTGCTTAGTAACACCAGGCAGACACAGAGAGACAATGTGTGATTCCACTTCCATGAGGTCCCTGCTACAGGCAGATTCACAGTTGAGAGACAAGGAGAGATAACAATGGTTGGAAGGAGGGAGAAAATAGAGTGATTTCTTAAAGGGAACTGAGGTGGATATGATGAACAAGATTGGATCTAGATAGTAGTGACGAGTCTGTAGCGTTGTACATATAAAACATGCTCCAGACCTATATAGTCAGAAATTATGAAAAGCAGCATAAATCGCATTTCTTTCTCATCACTGTCATAAAGTTAAGAAAATCCAATAATAGAGATGATGAAGAGAGGACCGCATATATGAATTCATGGAAAACTGAAATGGTCTTGTAACATTTCAGGAAAAAGGATGACTGTGTTGTGTTTTAAAATGCGCAGAAAAATTCATGAAAATCTCTCACTGAAACACAACATGCATTTATTTGTCTACCCGTTTTAAGAGTATTTCAAATGAATTACATTCTATTTAGCTAGACACCAAAGACCCCATGTCTCACTTCGTTCCTCGCCTCTCCTTGGCCTTGCTTCTTCCACCCAGGAGTTCAGCACGGCACATGTTCAGCTCATAGATATGAAAAACCCATAGCCACACAGTCTCTCTCACGTCCACATCAAGCTCATCTCCCTGAGTAGGTTTGAGTAGTATAACCGATGACACATTTACTCTGTGTTCTTGTAGTTCTCCCGGACATCCCAGAGGAAGATGAACTTCCTGATGATTGCAATGAGGACATCAAACCTATCACGGTAAGCTTGTTTTCCACCCTCTGAGACAGAAATCCTCTTTAATACACTCAATCAAACTAAGATTGAAAACGTTGGCATGTCCATTCCCAATAGTACAGACAATCTTCTGGCCGAGGAGAATGTTGAGTGTGAATTTGTTACCAACTGATACTTGTTTTGAATATGCACTCAACGATGGCAGCATTAGTAACAGCATATATGGGAGTGATCTTTTTCCTATGTAGCATTTTTGTTTGTTTGTTTGTTTTGGAATACAACTGTGTAACTGGCAACCCAATATGCCTGTGTGAGATACTTCCTGCAGCAAAAGTTCATGGCTTTTGACCTGAGTACTTTAGCTTGATTTCTTGTTTTGGGTGACCTTGAGCCACCACTGTTCCCATTGGTTTTCTATTGTCATTAAGGAAACCAAAGACCTGTGCAAACACAACCCACATGATCTGATCCTTGTCATATTTTCTATCATTTCAGGACAGTCCAGTGGACACAGCCTGTGGTACGTATTCTAGAATTCCTCATTTGGTGACAAAAAGTGGAGAACATGACAAAATAGGGGCTTTCTTGCTGGCTTTAAAATGCTGAGGCACTGTAATGTCAGCTTTTTGGTGGCCATGAGAACTGGGGATACGATGACAGAAACTGGCCTCTAGGTACTGAAGTGTTTCCAAGTTGTCCAGTTCCACTTTTGTTGTCCAATGTGCGGTTGTGGGAGTGACTGTCTCCATGTGTTTCCATGAGTGTTATAGTTGTTTTGTGCGTGTGTGTGTATGTGTGTGTGTTTGGTAAAATTTTTGTGGGATGAGTGTTTCCTGAGATTAATATTCGTGTAAATTCCACAACTGTTGGTGCTCACTTTCTCAATAAAAATTTCCATTTCACTAGCCATTGTCACCCCAATAAACTTTAATTTAAAAAAAGAGAGCTCACACAAATACATTCCTATCTCATGGCATCATGAGCGGATACCTATGGGTGTATGTATTCATCACAATAAGATAAATGTGTGCACCCACTGTATGCCATGTAGATGGCAATTAACCTAGAAAAACCCATCGCCACACAGGACAGTGCCCGCTGGGTTCTAAAGTGACAAACTCGGATCAGAACTCCTAGCCCTGCATCAATGCCAGTTTCATTCAATTATGACTGTCACCTTTTAGTACCTCTGTGGCATTTCGAATGCACATGATGTGTCACTGCTGGCACTTCCTTCACACACAACACATTTCTCTCAAATGCTTGAGATGGACTCCTCCGCGAAACACAGCTGAGTACTGGGCAGGACTCCGTCCTATTGCAGGTGGCCCCTAGTGTAGCTCCACACCACAACCAGTTCTGGAGGAATGTGAGTTAGGAGTTGCCTCCAGTTAGTGTTGGGGACAATTCACTGTGACTTTCTGATAGATATCTAACAGTTCACTTGCCAGACTCTTGCTAAGAATACACAATGCCATTTTCATGTCGAAAATCTACCTCCCATGACTCATGCCATCTATGATTATTGCATGGAGGCAAGAAACATTGTACGTTGAAAGGGAACAAAGACGTCATCATCAGGACGCAGCACCTGGGTGGCACCGAATCCCCTTCCTGTGAGGATGAGAGAGGTTGTGCATTGTAAGTCAGGGAAAGAGAAAATCATTGAAGTGACGTGGCACGGCCACTCGTATCCCTCTAGAACACTCGGGGAGAAAATTGGTCATGGTTTCTTTGGAAGGGCTTTGGAAAAAATCAAGTCAACGGTTGTACTTTAAGGCAATATATATATAAACTAATTTTGAGTGTTGTTTGGAGCAGGACTACTCTGATTAAGATGTATTTTAGGAAAATTTGATTATCATTTAGGTTTCAATATTTTGACTGCAAGCCGAAAAGAATGAGACAGCTTGAATATAAAATGTCACTTGTTTACCCCTGGAACTTCCTACTAGGGAAAAGTTTATCCTAGCAGTCTCCTTCAATCTCCATGATAGTTTACCCCTTGTGCTGCAGGGAACCCTGATGTGTAGGATGACATGTTAAAACGATTATCACCAACAGCTGGGCTTCAAGAGTTAATCAAGTGCCACCGAGTGGGATAGACGTGTTAGTAAGCTCTGAGAGCTTTTCCAGGACATAACGATGACAACAATTCAGAGTAGCAGAGGAGGACACAGGCAAGGCAGCCAGGTCACGTGGTGCTCAGGTGGAGGTTTCAAGGTCAGGAGAAGGAGTATGACATGTATCCCTGTGTCCAGCCTTGCCCACACTTGAGATGTTGTTTTGCTGTTTCTTGGATGGGGATTCGATAGGACACTATCATGTTGCTGGAGCAAACACTTTATCAACATCTTCTTTACAACCCGGAGAGTGGAGCTCCCTCCTGTTCTGTGGTCTTCATTATCTGCCTGTGGCACAACCAGACCCTTTGTACTTTACTGACCCCTTCCTTCATGGCTTTCTGTTTTGATTGCTTCTTTCATTCTATGTGATTCCTTCTACCTCACTTTCCCTACCCCACTCTCTCACTCTCACTCGTTTTATTCTTTCTTTAGTTTGTCTCCTTTTTATCCGTTTTCACTTATTTTTTTTTAATGTGCTTTACATACTCAACATGAAGTCCAACCTCTGAACGTTCCTAAGTATATAGTACAGTAGAGTTCCCTATATGTACATAGTTGTACAGGCCATCTCTACATGTTCTTCATCTCTCATTGCCGAAACTGTACACCCATTCACAGTAACTCCATATACCCACCCCACTCTCGGCAAGGTGAAATACTTTCTGTTTCTATGAGTTGGACTAGTTTACATACTCATTTCAATGGAATCATAAAGTATTTCACTTTGTTTATTTCTGAGAATGGCTTGTCTCACATAGAATAGGTTGACTCAAGATGCTTCAAATGGCAGGATTCCCTTCTTTCTCAAGGTGAATAATATTGCATTAAATGTATTTTCATTATGCTTTCCTCTGTCCATTGACAGTAGGGCTGGTTCTTGATATAGGTTTTTATGAGCAAAGCAGCCGTGATCAGGGCCATGCAGTTACCTCCTGGAGATCCTGATTTCAATTGCTTGGGATGGATAAACAGAAGTGCGATTAGTGCATCTATTTGCAATATTTTGAGGAACTTCAATACTGTTTCCACAATGGGTTCACATTTAATATTCCCATTTGGCTTTCATAGTGGGAAGGCATGGGCTGAGGTACACAGGGTCCCTGTGTCTCCGGGTGCCTTCTGGCCTGGAGAGTGGTAGCCGCGACCCAGTCGATGAGTGGGTGGGATGAACATGGATGAAAGATTAGGAGGGTCTGGGGTCAGGTCACAAGCTGTGACTAATGAAGTGTCTCTCTCAGAGGACATGGGGAATTGTTTCTTGCCTCTTAGTTCTGGAGGGATGAAGGGGCAGTTGGATCCTGTGTTGAGGTGAGGGAAGTCTTCGGCAGGGATGTGGACACTCAGAACCCATGCAGTCACTGCACGTGCAGAAGGGTGCTCACATCAGTCGTCAGCAGACAGTGGAGGTTCGGCCTTAATACATTGAATTACGAATTACCAATGCACCAGGGCAGAAGGCCGCTTTCCCGGGTCAGGTACATGAATTGCTCATCAGAGTAGGTGAATGAAACGGAAGCTATTTTTGGCAAACCCGTCATATGGGAGTTGGTTCTCATATGGCAGAATGTTCTTTATTGGCGTGGGAGGCCCTCAGACTGCTCGTCACTCAGGGTGGTTTTCTGGTGAGGGGACACATGGTGAGAAGTAGCTGAGTGTGTGACGTCATTAGGGGCAGAGAGCCACCATTGTGGTCTCCCCTTGACTTTCAGAGGGTCTTGGTGTGGAGAAAATTGTTGTATTTGGGTCATGGACTGAAACGTGGAAGGCGGAGCTGTGTTGTGGATTTGGACTCCTCATGGCTGCACCACTTGCTCCCGGGCATCATCTCTCCCTTGCAGGAACCTTGGGGCATGGAGACTTGAAGGTTGATGTTGTTCAGGGGTCCCAGGCATGATCTCAGTTGTCTCGGGGTCTCTGATCTCTATGCCCAGGACATCAACCAAATAGTGGTACTCGATCTATCACATAGCAGTGTTGTGAGTCAGGGACAGTTGCTTACTCACGCGAGGTTTCTAAGCCCTCCAGTGTAAAATATGGGTCACGACCCTAACTTGCCTCCCTTGAGGTGGCGCTGGTGTGGGCATCGCAAGAGATGATACCAGATACTCTCCACGAGCTGTAAAGCATCACACCCAGATAGAGGGTGAAAAGTCACCTCCCACGTGCCCTTTCAGTGGAGCCATCCAAGTATCCTATCTGAACTTCACGTCTACAAGTGTCTAGCTCATTCTTGCAGCCATTCAATGATTGGAAAGTCAGAGCAATTACACAACACCAGTCTTTTATTTGCCTGGAGGCTTCACCGGTATTTAATTTTGTTTAGACTCATCACATAATACTAACAAGGAGGTCCTCTTCACATTTTCTCACTTCAAAATGGGGCACTGAGTCCAAGTGCGGTCTCCATGTCTTTCAGATACGTGCAAGTTCTGTAAACGATTGGAACTCAGTGTACTACGCGTAGTCTCTGTGTTTTGTTGCGTTTCTAGAATGCCTCAGCTCATTCAAGATTTTTCCTACAAAACCTGTGTGTTGGGGATTTGGTTGCTCAGCAAACTACAAGATATATCTAGGTCCATCTTTAAGTCTACTGGGTCACCTGCTCAGCTAGCTGGTGAATTAAGGGAACAATAGTTGGAAGTGTGAATAAATTATTCCTAATGTACCTATGGTCTCCTGCCACTAAGATGTCACAGGGTCTATCTATTGTTGTGTATTTCTCAGGAAGTAGCAGCGATGATGAGGGAAGTTGTCTTCCCATAAACAGAACCCACTCATCAGTTTCCAGCCAGAGATGGGAAAGAAGAGTGCGTGAGCGGCCACGCCTCAAGTTCTACCCTGACAGGGACCCTGCAGAAGGTATTGCGGATCTATGCTCATTAGGTTAATTCAGAATTAAGACTTTTGTGTCCCAGTTTTAACAGAAAACTGTAAAAATGCTGAGCCACGTTCTTCTTTTATGCCTGCAAATTTAAGTATCTTCACGAAATTAGTACTGCTGTAACTATGAAGTCTAGATGCATTGACAACTCAAAATATCGTTCACGTTGAATAGTAAACAATGTCCTGAGTTAATGCTCACATTAGCTGAGTGTTTACCTTTTGCTGGATAGATCCCTCTGGAATACAATATCTCCGGATTTGGAAACATGGATACACCTTGTTGAGAACAGGTTGGGATTCACAAAGGAGTTGACAAGACGATACACAACGTTCCCACAGCCCACCAAGCCAGTGCCCCCTATTCATAATACTTCACCTTCCTGTGATACGCTTGTTACAGTCATTGCAATGACACCAATGTTTTATTGATTAAAATGTGCACAGTTCGGGTTAAGGTTCACGTATGCTGCGGTGACATTCTATAATTTGGGCGAAGATCATAAGATTAGGTGTCACTGTGGGAGGATCCCAGGATATCAGCACACGGATGTCATAGCGACATGCTTCACAACAGCCAACAGTTGCAAACTTTTCCAAAGTCCATCAAGTGATGAGTGGATAAATACAGTCTGATATATACCCAGAGTGGACTGTCGTTCAGTCGTGAACGGGAATTGAACTTTGAAATATGCTACAACGTAAAAGGACACTGAAAAAATATCGTGCTTAGTAACACCAGGCAGACACAGAGAGACAATGTGTGATTCCACTTCCATGAGGTCCCTGCTACAGGCAGATTCACAGTTGAGAGACAAGGAGAGATAACAATGGTTGGAAGGAGGGAGAAAATAGAGTGATTTCTTAAAGGGAACTGAGGTGGATATGATGAACAAGATTGGATCTAGATAGTAGTGACGAGTCTGTAGCGTTGTACATATAAAACATGCTCCAGACCTATATAGTCAGAAATTATGAAAAGCAGCATAAATCGCATTTCTTTCTCATCACTGTCATAAAGTTAAGAAAATCCAATAATAGAGATGATGAAGAGAGGACCGCATATATGAATTCATGGAAAACTGAAATGGTCTTGTAACATTTCAGGAAAAAGGATGACTGTGTTGTGTTTTAAAATGCGCAGAAAAATTCATGAAAATCTCTCACTGAAACACAACATGCATTTATTTGTCTACCCGTTTTAAGAGTATTTCAAATGAATTACATTCTATTTAGCTAGACACCAAAGACCCCATGTCTCACTTCGTTCCTCGCCTCTCCTTGGCCTTGCTTCTTCCACCCAGGAGTTCAGCACGGCACATGTTCAGCTCATAGATATGAAAAACCCATAGCCACACAGTCTCTCTCACGTCCACATCAAGCTCATCTCCCTGAGTAGGTTTGAGTAGTATAACCGATGACACATTTACTCTGTGTTCTTGTAGTTCTCCCGGACATCCCAGAGGAAGATGAACTTCCTGATGATTGCAATGAGGACATCAAACCTATCACGGTAAGCTTGTTTTCCACCCTCTGAGACAGAAATCCTCTTTAATACACTCAATCAAACTAAGATTGAAAACGTTGGCATGTCCATTCCCAATAGTACAGACAATCTTCTGGCCGAGGAGAATGTTGAGTGTGAATTTGTTACCAACTGATACTTGTTTTGAATATGCACTCAACGATGGCAGCATTAGTAACAGCATATATGGGAGTGATCTTTTTCCTATGTAGCATTTTTGTTTGTTTGTTTGTTTTGGAATACAACTGTGTAACTGGCAACCCAATATGCCTGTGTGAGATACTTCCTGCAGCAAAAGTTCATGGCTTTTGACCTGAGTACTTTAGCTTGATTTCTTGTTTTGGGTGACCTTGAGCCACCACTGTTCCCATTGGTTTTCTATTGTCATTAAGGAAACCAAAGACCTGTGCAAACACAACCCACATGATCTGATCCTTGTCATATTTTCTATCATTTCAGGACAGTCCAGTGGACACAGCCTGTGGTACGTATTCTAGAATTCCTCATTTGGTGACAAAAAGTGGAGAACATGACAAAATAGGGGCTTTCTTGCTGGCTTTAAAATGCTGAGGCACTGTAATGTCAGCTTTTTGGTGGCCATGAGAACTGGGGATACGATGACAGAAACTGGCCTCTAGATACTGAAGTGTTTCCAAGTTGTCCAGTTCCACTTTTGTTGTCCAATGTGCGGTTGTGGGAGTGACTGTCTCCATGTGTTTCCATGAGTGTTATAGTTGTTTTGTGCGTGTGTGTGTATGTGTGTGTGTTTGGTAAAATTTTTGTGGGATGAGTGTTTCCTGAGATTAATATTCGTGTAAATTCCACAACTGTTGGTGCTCACTTTCTCAATAAAAATTTCCATTTCACTAGCCATTGTCACCCCAATAAACTTTAATTTAAAAAAAGAGAGCTCACACAAATACATTCCTATCTCATGGCATCATGAGCGGATACCTATGGGTGTATGTATTCATCACAATAAGATAAATGTGTGCACCCACTGTATGCCATGTAGATGGCAATTAACCTAGAAAAACCCATCGCCACACAGGACAGTGCCCGCTGGGTTCTAAAGTGACAAACTCGGATCAGAACTCCTAGCCCTGCATCAATGCCAGTTTCATTCAATTATGACTGTCACCTTTTAGTACCTCTGTGGCATTTCGAATGCACATGATGTGTCACTGCTGGCACTTCCTTCACACACAACACATTTCTCTCAAATGCTTGAGATGGACTCCTCCGCGAAACACAGCTGAGTACTGGGCAGGACTCCGTCCTATTGCAGGTGGCCCCTAGTGTAGCTCCACACCACAACCAGTTCTGGAGGAATGTGAGTTAGGAGTTGCCTCCAGTTAGTGTTGGGGACAATTCACTGTGACTTTCTGATAGATATCTAACAGTTCACTTGCCAGACTCTTGCTAAGAATACACAATGCCATTTTCATGTCGAAAATCTACCTCCCATGACTCATGCCATCTATGATTATTGCATGGAGGCAAGAAACATTGTACGTTGAAAGGGAACAAAGACGTCATCATCAGGACGCAGCACCTGGGTGGCACCGAATCCCCTTCCTGTGAGGATGAGAGAGGTTGTGCATTGTAAGTCAGGGAAAGAGAAAATCATTGAAGTGACGTGGCACGGCCACTCGTATCCCTCTAGAACACTCGGGGAGAAAATTGGTCATGGTTTCTTTGGAAGGGCTTTGGAAAAAATCAAGTCAACGGTTGTACTTTAAGGCAATATATATATAAACTAATTTTGAGTGTTGTTTGGAGCAGGACTACTCTGATTAAGATGTATTTTAGGAAAATTTGATTATCATTTAGGTTTCAATATTTTGACTGCAAGCCGAAAAGAATGAGACAGCTTGAATATAAAATGTCACTTGTTTACCCCTGGAACTTCCTACTAGGGAAAAGTTTATCCTAGCAGTCTCCTTCAATCTCCATGATAGTTTACCCCTTGTGCTGCAGGGAACCCTGATGTGTAGGATGACATGTTAAAACGATTATCACCAACAGCTGGGCTTCAAGAGTTAATCAAGTGCCACCGAGTGGGATAGACGTGTTAGTAAGCTCTGAGAGCTTTTCCAGGACATAACGATGACAACAATTCAGAGTAGCAGAGGAGGACACAGCCAGGTCACGTGGTGCTCAGGTGGAGGTTTCAAGGTCAGGAGAAGGAGTATGACATGTATCCCTGTGTCCAGCCTTGCCCACACTTGAGATGTTGTTTTGCTGTTTCTTGGATGGGGATTCGATAGGACACTATCATGTTGCTGGAGCAAACACTTTATCAACATCTTCTTTACAACCCGGAGAGTGGAGCTCCCTCCTGTTCTGTGGTCTTCATTATCTGCCTGTGGCACAACCAGACCCTTTGTACTTTACTGACCCCTTCCTTCATGGCTTTCTGTTTTGATTGCTTCTTTCATTCTATGTGATTCCTTCTACCTCACTTTCCCTACCCCACTCTCTCACTCTCACTCGTTTTATTCTTTCTTTAGTTTGTCTCCTTTTTATCCGTTTTCACTTATTTTTTTTTAATGTGCTTTACATACTCAACATGAAGTCCAACCTCTGAACGTTCCTAAGTATATAGTACAGTAGAGTTCCCTATATGTACATAGTTGTACAGGCCATCTCTACATGTTCTTCATCTCTCATTGCCGAAACTGTACACCCATTCACAGTAACTCCATATACCCACCCCACTCTCGGCAAGGACATTGTACTTTCTGTTTCTATGAGTTGGACTAGTTTACATACTCATTTCAATGGAATCATAAAGTATTTCACTTTGTTTATTTCTGAGAATGGCTTGTCTCACATAGAATAGGTTGACTCAAGATGCTTCAAATGGCAGGATTCCCTTCTTTCTCAAGGTGAATAATATTGCATTAAATGTATTTTCATTATGCTTTCCTCTGTCCATTGACAGTAGGGCTGGTTCTTGATATGGGTTTTTATGAGCAAAGCAGCAGTGATCAGGGCCATACAGTTACCTCCTGGAGATCCTGATTTCAATTGCTTGGGATGGATAAACAGAAGTGCGATTAGTGCATCTATTTGCAATATTTTGAGGAACTTCAATACTGTTTCCACAATGGGTTCACATCTAATATTCCCATTTGACTTTCATAGTGGGAAGGCATGGGCTGAGGTACACAGGGTCCTTGTGTCTCCGGGTGCCTTCTGGCCTGGAGAGTGGTAGCCGCGACCCAGTCGATGAGTGGGTGGGATGAACATGGATGAAAGATTAGGAGGGTCTGGGGTCAGGTCACAAGCTGTGACTAATGAAGTGTCTCTCTCAGAGGACATGGGGAATTGTTTCTTGCCTCTTAGTTCTGGAGGGATGAAGGGGCAGTTGGATCCTGTGTTGAGGTGAGGGAAGTCTTCGGCAGGGATGTGGACACTCAGAACCCATGCAGTCACTGCACGTGCAGAAGGGTGCTCACATCAGTCGTCAGCAGACAGTGGAGGTTCGGCCTTAATACATTGAATTATGAATTACCAATGCACCAGGGCAGAAGGCCGCTTTCCCGGGTCAGGTACATGAATTGCTCATCAGAGTAGGTGAATGAAACGGAAGCTATTTTTGGCAAAGCCGTCATATGGGAGTTGGTTCTCATATGGCAGAATGTTCTTTATTGGCGTGGGAGGCCCTCAGACTGCTCGTCACTCAGGGTGGTTTTCTGGTGAGGGGACACATGGTGAGAAATAGCTGAGTGTGTGACGTCATTAGGGGCAGAGAGCCACCATTGTGTTCTTCCCTTGACTTTTAGAGGGTCTTGGTGTGGAGAAAATTGTTGTATTTGGGTCATGGACTGAAAAGTGGAAGGCGGGGCTGTGTTGTGGATTTGGACTCCTCATGGCTGCACCACTTGCTCCCGGGCATCATCTCTCCCTTGCAGGAACCTTGGAGCATGGAGACTTGAAGGTTGATGTTGTTCAGGGGTCCCAGGCATGATCTCAGTTGTCTCGGGGTCTCTGATCTCTATGCCCAGGACATCAACCAAATAGTGGTACCCGATCTATCACATAGCAGTGTTGTGAGTCAAGGACAGTTGCATACTTCACGCGAGGTTTCTATGCCCTCCAGTGTAAAATATGGGTCACGACCCTAAGTTGCCTCCCTTGAGGTGGCGCTGGTGTGGGCATCGCAAGAGATGTACCAGATACCCTCCATGAGCTGTAAAGCATCACACCCAGATAGAGGGTTAAAAGTCACCTCCCATGTGCCCTTTCAGTGGAGCCATCCAAGTATCCTATCTGAACTTAACCTCTACAAGTGTCTAGCTCATTCTTGCAACCATTCAATGATTGGAAAGTCAGAGCAATTACACAACACCAGTCTTTTATTTGCCTGGAGGCTTCACCGGTATTTAATCTTGTTTAGACTCATCACATAATACTAACAAGGAGGTCCTCTTCACATTTTCTCACTTCAAAATGGGGCACTGAGTCCAAGTGCGGTCTCCATATCTTTCAGATACGTGCAAGTTCTGTAAACGATTGGAACTCAGTGTACTACGCGTAGTCTCTGTGTTTTGTTGCGTTTCTAGAATGCCTCAGCTCATTCAAGATTTTTCCTACAAAACCTGTGTGTTGGGGATTTGGTTGCTCAGCAAACTACAAGATATATCTAGGTCCATCTTTAAGTCTACTGGGTCACCTGCTCAGCTAGCTGGTGAATTAAGGGAACAATAGTTGGAAGTGTGAATAAATTATTCCTAATGTACCTATGGTCTCCTGCCACTAAGATGTCACAGGGTCTATCTATTGTTGTGTATTTCTCAGGAAGTAGCAGCGATGATGAGGGAAGTTGTCTTCCCATAAACAGAACCCACTCATCAGTTTCCAGCCAGAGATGGGAAAGAAGAGTGCGTGAGCGGCCACGCCTCAAGTTCTACCCTGACAGGGACCCTGCAGAAGGTATTGCGGATCTATGCTCATTAGGTTAATTCAGAATTAAGACTTTTGTGTCCCAGTTTTAACAGAAAACTGTAAAAATGCTGAGCCACGTTCTTCTTTTATGCCTGCAAATTTAAGTATCTTCACGAAATTAGTACTGCTGTAACTATGAAGTCTAGATGCATTGACAACTCAAAATATCGTTCACATTGAATAGTAAACAATGTCCTGAGTTAATGCTCACATTAGCTGAGTGTTTACCTTTTGCTGGATAGATCCCTCTGGAATACAATATCTCCGGATTTGGAAACATGGATACACCTTGTTGAGAACAGGTTGGGATTCACAAAGGAGTTGACAAGACGATACACAACGTTCCCACAGCCCACCAAGCCAGTGCCCCCTATTCATAATACTTCACCTTCCTGTGATACGCTTGTTACAGTCATTGCAATGACACCAATGTTTTATTGATTAAAATGTGCACAGTTCGGGTTAAGGTTCACGTATGCTGCGGTGACATTCTATAAGTTGGGCGAAGATCATAAGATTAGGTGTCACTGTGGGAGGATCCCAGGATATCAGCACACGGATGTCATAGCGACATGCTTCACAACAGCCAACAGTTGCAAACTTTTCCAAAGTCCATCAAGTGATGAGTGGATAAATACAGTCTGATATATACCCAGAGTGGACGGTCGTTCAGTCGTGAACGGGAATTGAACTTTGAAATATGCTACAACGTAAAAAGACACTGAAAAAATATCGTGCTTAGTAACACCAGGCAGACACAGAGAGACAAATAATGTGTGATTCCACTTCCATGAGGTCCCTGCTACAGGCAGATTCACAGTTGAGAGACAAGGAGAGATAACAATGGTTGGAAGGAGGGAGAAAATAGAGTGATTTCTTAAAGGGAACTGAGGTGGATATGATGAACAAGATTGGATCTAGATAGTAGTGACGAGTCTGTAGCGTTGTACATATAAAACATGCTCCAGACCTATATAGTCAGAAATTATGAAAAGCAGCATAAATCGCATTTCTTTCTCATCACTGTCATAAAGTTAAGAAAATCCAATAATAGAGATGATGAAGAGAGGACCGCATATATGAATTCATGGAAAACTGAAATGGTCTTGTAACATTTCAGGAAAAAGGATGACTGTGTTGTGTTTTAAAATGCGCAGAAAAATTCATGAAAATCTCTCACTGAAACACAACATGCATTTATTTGTCTACCCGTTTTAAGAGTATTTCAAATGAATTACATTCTATTTAGCTAGACACCAAAGACCCCATGTCTCACTTCGTTCCTCGCCTCTCCTTGGCCTTGCTTCTTCCACCCAGGAGTTCAGCACGGCACATGTTCAGCTCATAGATATGAAAAACCCATAGCCACACAGTCTCTCTCACGTCCACATCAAGCTCATCTCCCTGAGTAGGTTTGAGTAGTATAACCGATGACACATTTACTCTGTGTTCTTGTAGTTCTCCCGGACATCCCAGAGGAAGATGAACTTCCTGATGATTGCAATGAGGACATCAAACCTATCACGGTAAGCTTGTTTTCCACCCTCTGAGACAGAAATCCTCTTTAATACACTCAATCAAACTAAGATTGAAAACGTTGGCATGTCCATTCCCAATAATACAGACAATCTTCTGGCCGAGGAGAATGTTGAGTGTGAATTTGTTACCAACTGATACTTGTTTTGAATATGCACTCAACGATGGCAGCATTAGTAACAGCATATATGGGAGTGATCTTTTTCCTATGTAGCATTTTTGTTTGTTTGTTTGTTTTGGAATACAACTGTGTAACTGGCAACCCAATATGCCTGTGTGAGATACTTCCTGCAGCAAAAGTTCATGGCTTTTGACCTGAGTACTTTAGCTTGATTTCTTGTTTTGGGTGCCCTTGAGCCACCACTGTTCCCATTGGTTTTCTATTGTCATTAAGGAAACCAAAGACCTGTGCAAACACAACCCACATGATCTGATCCTTGTCATATTTTCTATCATTTCAGGACAGTCCAGTGGACACAGCCTGTGGTACGTATTCTAGAATTCCTCATTTGGTGACAAAAAGTGGAGAACATGACAAAATAGGGGCTTTCTTGCTGGCTTTAAAATGCTGAGGCACTGTAATGTCAGCTTTTTGGTGGCCATGAGAACTGGGGATACGATGACAGAAACTGGCCTCTAGGTACTGAAGTGTTTCCAAGTTGTCCAGTTCCACTTTTGTTGTCCAATGTGCGGTTGTGGGAGTGACTGTCTCCATGTGTTTCCATGAGTGTTATAGTTGTTTTGTGCGTGTGTGTGTATGTGTGTGTGTTTGGTAAAATTTTTGTGGGATGAGTGTTTCCTGAGATTAATATTCGTGTAAATTCCACAACTGTTGGTGCTCACTTTCTCAATAAAAATTTCCATTTCACTAGCCATTGTCACCCCAATAAACTTTAATTTAAAAAAAGAGAGCTCACACAAATACATTCCTATCTCATGGCATCATGAGCGGATACCTATGGGTGTATGTATTCATCACAATAAGATAAATGTGTGCACCCACTGTATGCCATGTAGATGGCAATTAACCTAGAAAAACCCATCGCCACACAGGACAGTGCCCGCTGGGTTCTAAAGTGACAAACTCGGATCAGAACTCCTAGCCCTGCATCAATGCCAGTTTCATTCAATTATGACTGTCACCTTTTAGTACCTCTGTGGCATTTCGAATGCACATGATGTGTCACTGCTGGCACTTCCTTCACACACAACACATTTCTCTCAAATGCTTGAGATGGACTCCTCCGCGAAACACAGCTGAGTACTGGGCAGGACTCCGTCCTATTGCAGGTGGCCCCTAGTGTAGCTCCACACCACAACCAGTTCTGGAGGAATGTGAGTTAGGAGTTGCCTCCAGTTAGTGTTGGGGACAATTCACTGTGACTTTCTGATAGATATCTAACAGTTCACTTGCCAGACTCTTGCTAAGAATACACAATGCCATTTTCATGTCGAAAATCTACCTCCCATGACTCATGCCATCTATGATTATTGCATGGAGGCAAGAAACATTGTACGTTGAAAGGGAACAAAGACGTCATCATCAGGACGCAGCACCTGGGTGGCACCGAATCCCCTTCCTGTGAGGATGAGAGAGGTTGTGCATTGTAAGTCAGGGAAAGAGAAAATCATTGAAGTGACGTGGCACGGCCACTCGTATCCCTCTAGAACACTCGGGGAGAAAATTGGTCATGGTTTCTTTGGAAGGGCTTTGGAAAAAATCAAGTCAACGGTTGTACTTTAAGGCAATATATATATAAACTAATTTTGAGTGTTGTTTGGAGCAGGACTACTCTGATTAAGATGTATTTTAGGAAAATTTGATTATCATTTAGGTTTCAATATTTTGACTGCAAGCCGAAAAGAATGAGACAGCTTGAATATAAAATGTCACTTGTTTACCCCTGGAACTTCCTACTAGGGAAAAGTTTATCCTAGCAGTCTCCTTCAATCTCCATGATAGTTTACCCCTTGTGCTGCAGGGAACCCTGATGTGTAGGATGACATGTTAAAACGATTATCACCAACAGCTGGGCTTCAAGAGTTAATCAAGTGCCACCGAGTGGGATAGACGTGTTAGTAAGCTCTGAGAGCTTTTCCAGGACATAACGATGACAACAATTCAGAGTAGCAGAGGAGGACACAGGCAAGGCAGCCAGGTCACGTGGTGCTCAGGTGGAGGTTTCAAGGTCAGGAGAAGGAGTATGACATGTATCCCTGTGTCCAGCCTTGCCCACACTTGAGATGTTGTTTTGCTGTTTCTTGGATGGGGATTCGATAGGACACTATCATGTTGCTGGAGCAAACACTTTATCAACATCTTCTTTACAACCCGGAGAGTGGAGCTCCCTCCTGTTCTGTGGTCTTCATTATCTGCCTGTGGCACAACCAGACCCTTTGTACTTTACTGACCCCTTCCTTCATGGCTTTCTGTTTTGATTGCTTCTTTCATTCTATGTGATTCCTTCTACCTCACTTTCCCTACCCCACTCTCTCACTCTCACTCGTTTTATTCTTTCTTTAGTTTGTCTCCTTTTTATCCGTTTTCACTTATTTTTTTTTAATGTGCTTTACATACTCAACATGAAGTCCAACCTCTGAACGTTCCTAAGTATATAGTACAGTAGAGTTCCCTATATGTACATAGTTGTACAGGCCATCTCTACATGTTCTTCATCTCTCATTGCCGAAACTGTACACCCATTCACAGTAACTCCATATACCCACCCCACTCTCGGCAAGGACATTGTACTTTCTGTTTCTATGAGTTGGACTAGTTTACATACTCATTTCAATGGAATCATAAAGTATTTCACTTTGTTTATTTCTGAGAATGGCTTGTCTCACATAGAATAGGTTGACTCAAGATGCTTCAAATGGCAGGATTCCCTTCTTTCTCAAGGTGAATAATATTGCATTAAATGTATTTTCATTATGCTTTCCTCTGTCCATTGACAGTAGGGCTGGTTCTTGATATGGGTTTTTATGAGCAAAGCAGCAGTGATCAGGGCCATACAGTTACCTCCTGGAGATCCTGATTTCAATTGCTTGGGATGGATAAACAGAAGTGCGATTAGTGCATCTATTTGCAATATTTTGAGGAACTTCAATACTGTTTCCACAATGGGTTCACATCTAATATTCCCATTTGACTTTCATAGTGGGAAGGCATGGGCTGAGGTACACAGGGTCCTTGTGTCTCCGGGTGCCTTCTGGCCTGGAGAGTGGTAGCCGCGACCCAGTCGATGAGTGGGTGGGATGAACATGGATGAAAGATTAGGAGGGTCTGGGGTCAGGTCACAAGCTGTGACTAATGAAGTGTCTCTCTCAGAGGACATGGGGAATTGTTTCTTGCCTCTTAGTTCTGGAGGGATGAAGGGGCAGTTGGATCCTGTGTTGAGGTGAGGGAAGTCTTCGGCAGGGATGTGGACACTCAGAACCCATGCAGTCACTGCACGTGCAGAAGGGTGCTCACATCAGTCGTCAGCAGACAGTGGAGGTTCGGCCTTAATACATTGAATTATGAATTACCAATGCACCAGGGCAGAAGGCCGCTTTCCCGGGTCAGGTACATGAATTGCTCATCAGAGTAGGTGAATGAAACGGAAGCTATTTTTGGCAAAGCCGTCATATGGGAGTTGGTTCTCATATGGCAGAATGTTCTTTATTGGCGTGGGAGGCCCTCAGACTGCTCGTCACTCAGGGTGGTTTTCTGGTGAGGGGACACATGGTGAGAAATAGCTGAGTGTGTGACGTCATTAGGGGCAGAGAGCCACCATTGTGTTCTTCCCTTGACTTTTAGAGGGTCTTGGTGTGGAGAAAATTGTTGTATTTGGGTCATGGACTGAAAAGTGGAAGGCGGGGCTGTGTTGTGGATTTGGACTCCTCATGGCTGCACCACTTGCTCCCGGGCATCATCTCTCCCTTGCAGGAACCTTGGAGCATGGAGACTTGAAGGTTGATGTTGTTCAGGGGTCCCAGGCATGATCTCAGTTGTCTCGGGGTCTCTGATCTCTATGCCCAGGACATCAACCAAATAGTGGTACCCGATCTATCACATAGCAGTGTTGTGAGTCAAGGACAGTTGCATACTTCACGCGAGGTTTCTATGCCCTCCAGTGTAAAATATGGGTCACGACCCTAAGTTGCCTCCCTTGAGGTGGCGCTGGTGTGGGCATCGCAAGAGATGTACCAGATACCCTCCATGAGCTGTAAAGCATCACACCCAGATAGAGGGTTAAAAGTCACCTCCCATGTGCCCTTTCAGTGGAGCCATCCAAGTATCCTATCTGAACTTAACCTCTACAAGTGTCTAGCTCATTCTTGCAACCATTCAATGATTGGAAAGTCAGAGCAATTACACAACACCAGTCTTTTATTTGCCTGGAGGCTTCACCGGTATTTAATCTTGTTTAGACTCATCACATAATACTAACAAGGAGGTCCTCTTCACATTTTCTCACTTCAAAATGGGGCACTGAGTCCAAGTGCGGTCTCCATATCTTTCAGATACGTGCAAGTTCTGTAAACGATTGGAACTCAGTGTACTACGCGTAGTCTCTGTGTTTTGTTGCGTTTCTAGAATGCCTCAGCTCATTCAAGATTTTTCCTACAAAACCTGTGTGTTGGGGATTTGGTTGCTCAGCAAACTACAAGATATATCTAGGTCCATCTTTAAGTCTACTGGGTCACCTGCTCAGCTAGCTGGTGAATTAAGGGAACAATAGTTGGAAGTGTGAATAAATTATTCCTAATGTACCTATGGTCTCCTGCCACTAAGATGTCACAGGGTCTATCTATTGTTGTGTATTTCTCAGGAAGTAGCAGCGATGATGAGGGAAGTTGTCTTCCCATAAACAGAACCCACTCATCAGTTTCCAGCCAGAGATGGGAAAGAAGAGTGCGTGAGCGGCCACGCCTCAAGTTCTACCCTGACAGGGACCCTGCAGAAGGTATTGCGGATCTATGCTCATTAGGTTAATTCAGAATTAAGACTTTTGTGTCCCAGTTTTAACAGAAAACTGTAAAAATGCTGAGCCACGTTCTTCTTTTATGCCTGCAAATTTAAGTATCTTCACGAAATTAGTACTGCTGTAACTATGAAGTCTAGATGCATTGACAACTCAAAATATCGTTCACGTTGAATAGTAAACAATGTCCTGAGTTAATGCTCACATTAGCTGAGTGTTTACCTTTTGCTGGATAGATCCCTCTGGAATACAATATCTCCGGATTTGGAAACATGGATACACCTTGTTGAGAACAGGTTGGGATTCACAAAGGAGTTGACAAGACGATACACAACGTTCCCACAGCCCACCAAGCCAGTGCCCCCTATTCATAATACTTCACCTTCCTGTGATACGCTTGTTACAGTCATTGCAATGACACCAATGTTTTATTGATTAAAATGTGCACAGTTCGGGTTAAGGTTCACGTATGCTGCGGTGACATTCTATAAGTTGGGCGAAGATCATAAGATTAGGTGTCACTGTGGGAGGATCCCAGGATATCAGCACACGGATGTCATAGCGACATGCTTCACAACAGCCAACAGTTGCAAACTTTTCCAAAGTCCATCAAGTGATGAGTGGATAAATACAGTCTGATATATACCCAGAGTGGACGGTCGTTCAGTCGTGAACGGGAATTGAACTTTGAAATATGCTACAACGTAAAAAGACACTGAAAAAATATCGTGCTTAGTAACACCAGGCAGACACAGAGAGACAAATAATGTGTGATTCCACTTCCATGAGGTCCCTGCTACAGGCAGATTCACAGTTGAGAGACAAGGAGAGATAACAATGGTTGGAAGGAGGGAGAAAATAGAGTGATTTCTTAAAGGGAACTGAGGTGGATATGATGAACAAGATTGGATCTAGATAGTAGTGACGAGTCTGTAGCGTTGTACATATAAAACATGCTCCAGACCTATATAGTCAGAAATTATGAAAAGCAGCATAAATCGCATTTCTTTCTCATCACTGTCATAAAGTTAAGAAAATCCAATAATAGAGATGATGAAGAGAGGACCGCATATATGAATTCATGGAAAACTGAAATGGTCTTGTAACATTTCAGGAAAAAGGATGACTGTGTTGTGTTTTAAAATGCGCAGAAAAATTCATGAAAATCTCTCACTGAAACACAACATGCATTTATTTGTCTACCCGTTTTAAGAGTATTTCAAATGAATTACATTCTATTTAGCTAGACACCAAAGACCCCATGTCTCACTTCGTTCCTCGCCTCTCCTTGGCCTTGCTTCTTCCACCCAGGAGTTCAGCACGGCACATGTTCAGCTCATAGATATGAAAAACCCATAGCCACACAGTCTCTCTCACGTCCACATCAAGCTCATCTCCCTGAGTAGGTTTGAGTAGTATAACCGATGACACATTTACTCTGTGTTCTTGTAGTTCTCCCGGACATCCCAGAGGAAGATGAACTTCCTGATGATTGCAATGAGGACATCAAACCTATCACGGTAAGCTTGTTTTCCACCCTCTGAGACAGAAATCCTCTTTAATACACTCAATCAAACTAAGATTGAAAACGTTGGCATGTCCATTCCCAATAATACAGACAATCTTCTGGCCGAGGAGAATGTTGAGTGTGAATTTGTTACCAACTGATACTTGTTTTGAATATGCACTCAACGATGGCAGCATTAGTAACAGCATATATGGGAGTGATCTTTTTCCTATGTAGCATTTTTGTTTGTTTGTTTGTTTTGGAATACAACTGTGTAACTGGCAACCCAATATGCCTGTGTGAGATACTTCCTGCAGCAAAAGTTCATGGCTTTTGACCTGAGTACTTTAGCTTGATTTCTTGTTTTGGGTGCCCTTGAGCCACCACTGTTCCCATTGGTTTTCTATTGTCATTAAGGAAACCAAAGACCTGTGCAAACACAACCCACATGATCTGATCCTTGTCATATTTTCTATCATTTCAGGACAGTCCAGTGGACACAGCCTGTGGTACGTATTCTAGAATTCCTCATTTGGTGACAAAAAGTGGAGTACATGACAAAATAGGGGCTTTCTTGCTGGCTTTAAAATGCTGAGGCACTGTAATGTCAGCTTTTTGGTGGCCATGAGAACTGGGGATACGATGACAGAAACTGGCCTCTAGGTACTGAAGTGTTTCCAAGTTGTCCAGTTCCACTTTTGTTGTCCAATGTGCGGTTGTGGGAGTGACTGTCTCCATGTGTTTCCTTGAGTGTTATAGTTGTTTTGTGCGTGTGTGTGTATGTGTGTGTGTTTGGTAAAATTTTTGTGGGATGAGTGTTTCCTGAGATTAATATTCGTGTAAATTCCACAACTGTTGGTGCTCACTTTCTCAATAAAAATTTCCATTTCACTAGTCATTGTCACCCCAATAAACTTTAATTTAAAAAAAGAGAGCTCACACAAATACATTCCTATCTCATGGCATCATGAGCGGATACCTATGGGTGTATGTATTCATCACAATAAGATAAATGTGTGCACCCACTGTATGCCATGTAGATGGCAATTAACCTAGAAAAACCCATCGCCACACAGGACAGTGCCCGCTGCGTTCTAAAGTGACAAACTCGGATCAGAACTCCTAGCCCTGCATCAATGCCAGTTTCATTCAATTATGACTGTCACCTTTTAGTACCTCTGTGGCATTTCGAATGCACATGATGTGTCACTGCTGGCACTTCCTTCACACACAACACATTTCTCTCAAATGCTTGAGATGGACTCCTCCGCGAAACACAGCTGAGTACTGGGCAGGACTCCGTCCTATTGCAGGTGGCCCCTAGTGTAGCTCCACACCACAACCAGTTCTGGAGGAATGTGAGTTAGGAGTTGCCTCCAGTTAGTGTTGGGGACAATTCACTGTGACTTTCTGATAGATATCTAACAGTTCACTTGCCAGACTCTTGCTAAGAATACACAATGCCATTTTCATGTCGAAAATCTACCTCCCATGACTCATGCCATCTATGATTATTGCATGGAGGCAAGAAACATTGTACGTTGAAAGGGAACAAAGACGTCATCATCAGGACGCAGCACCTGGGTGGCACCGAATCCCCTTCCTGTGAGGATGAGAGAGGTTGTGCATTGTAAGTCAGGGAAAGAGAAAATCATTGAAGTGACGTGGCACGGCCACTCGTATCCCTCTAGAACACTCGGGGAGAAAATTGGTCATGGTTTCTTTGGAAGGGCTTTGGAAAAAATCAAGTCAACGGTTGTACTTTAAGGCAATATATATATAAACTAATTTTGAGTGTTGTTTGGAGCAGGACTACTCTGATTAAGATGTATTTTAGGAAAATTTGATTATCATTTAGGTTTCAATATTTTGACTGCAAGCCGAAAAGAATGAGACAGCTTGAATATAAAATGTCACTTGTTTACCCCTGGAACTTCCTACTAGGGAAAAGTTTATCCTAGCAGTCTCCTTCAATCTCCATGATAGTTTACCCCTTGTGCTGCAGGGAACCCTGATGTGTAGGATGACATGTTAAAACGATTATCACCAACAGCTGGGCTTCAAGAGTTAATCAAGTGCCACCGAGTGGGATAGACGTGTTAGTAAGCTCTGAGAGCTTTTCCAGGACATAACGATGACAACAATTCAGAGTAGCAGAGGAGGACACAGGCAAGGCAGCCAGGTCACGTGGTGCTCAGGTGGAGGTTTCAAGGTCAGGAGAAGGAGTATGACATGTATCCCTGTGTCCAGCCTTGCCCACACTTGAGATGTTGTTTTGCTGTTTCTTGGATGGGGATTCGATAGGACACTATCATGTTGCTGGAGCAAACACTTTATCAACATCTTCTTTACAACCCGGAGAGTGGAGCTCCCTCCTGTTCTGTGGTCTTCATTATCTGCCTGTGGCACAACCAGACCCTTTGTACTTTACTGACCCCTTCCTTCATGGCTTTCTGTTTTGATTGCTTCTTTCATTCTATGTGATTCCTTCTACCTCACTTTCCCTACCCCACTCTCTCACTCTCACTCGTTTTATTCTTTCTTTAGTTTGTCTCCTTTTTATCCGTTTTCACTTATTTTTTTTAATGTGCTTTACATACTCAACATGAAGTCCAACCTCTGAACGTTCCTAAGTATATAGTACAGTAGAGTTCCCTATATGTACATAGTTGTACAGGCCATCTCTACATGTTCTTCATCTCTCATTGCCGAAACTGTACACCCATTCACAGTAACTCCATATACCCACCCCACTCTCGGCAAGGACATTGTACTTTCTGTTTCTATGAGTTGGACTAGTTTACATACTCATTTCAATGGAATCATAAAGTATTTCACTTTGTTTATTTCTGAGAATGGCTTGTCTCACATAGAATAGGTTGACTCAAGATGCTTCAAATGGCAGGATTCCCTTCTTTCTCAAGGTGAATAATATTGCATTAAATGTATTTTCATTATGCTTTCCTCTGTCCATTGACAGTAGGGCTGGTTCTTGATATGGGTTTTTATGAGCAAAGCAGCAGTGATCAGGGCCATACAGTTACCTCCTGGAGATCCTGATTTCAATTGCTTGGGATGGATAAACAGAAGTGCGATTAGTGCATCTATTTGCAATATTTTGAGGAACTTCAATACTGTTTCCACAATGGGTTCACATCTAATATTCCCATTTGACTTTCATAGTGGGAAGGCATGGGCTGAGGTACACAGGGTCCTTGTGTCTCCGGGTGCCTTCTGGCCTGGAGAGTGGTAGCCGCGACCCAGTCGATGAGTGGGTGGGATGAACATGGATGAAAGATTAGGAGGGTCTGGGGTCAGGTCACAAGCTGTGACTAATGAAGTGTCTCTCTCAGAGGACATGGGGAATTGTTTCTTGCCTCTTAGTTCTGGAGGGATGAAGGGGCAGTTGGATCCTGTGTTGAGGTGAGGGAAGTCTTCGGCAGGGATGTGGACACTCAGAACCCATGCAGTCACTGCACGTGCAGAAGGGTGCTCACATCAGTCGTCAGCAGACAGTGGAGGTTCGGCCTTAATACATTGAATTATGAATTACCAATGCACCAGGGCAGAAGGCCGCTTTCCCGGGTCAGGTACATGAATTGCTCATCAGAGTAGGTGAATGAAACGGAAGCTATTTTTGGCAAAGCCGTCATATGGGAGTTGGTTCTCATATGGCAGAATGTTCTTTATTGGCGTGGGAGGCCCTCAGACTGCTCGTCACTCAGGGTGGTTTTCTGGTGAGGGGACACATGGTGAGAAATAGCTGAGTGTGTGACGTCATTAGGGGCAGAGAGCCACCATTGTGTTCTTCCCTTGACTTTTAGAGGGTCTTGGTGTGGAGAAAATTGTTGTATTTGGGTCATGGACTGAAAAGTGGAAGGCGGGGCTGTGTTGTGGATTTGGACTCCTCATGGCTGCACCACTTGCTCCCGGGCATCATCTCTCCCTTGCAGGAACCTTGGAGCATGGAGACTTGAAGGTTGATGTTGTTCAGGGGTCCCAGGCATGATCTCAGTTGTCTCGGGGTCTCTGATCTCTATGCCCAGGACATCAACCAAATAGTGGTACCCGATCTATCACATAGCAGTGTTGTGAGTCAAGGACAGTTGCATACTTCACGCGAGGTTTCTATGCCCTCCAGTGTAAAATATGGGTCACGACCCTAAGTTGCCTCCCTTGAGGTGGCGCTGGTGTGGGCATCGCAAGAGATGTACCAGATACCCTCCATGAGCTGTAAAGCATCACACCCAGATAGAGGGTTAAAAGTCACCTCCCATGTGCCCTTTCAGTGGAGCCATCCAAGTATCCTATCTGAACTTAACCTCTACAAGTGTCTAGCTCATTCTTGCAACCATTCAATGATTGGAAAGTCAGAGCAATTACACAACACCAGTCTTTTATTTGCCTGGAGGCTTCACCGGTATTTAATCTTGTTTAGACTCATCACATAATACTAACAAGGAGGTCCTCTTCACATTTTCTCACTTCAAAATGGGGCACTGAGTCCAAGTGCGGTCTCCATATCTTTCAGATACGTGCAAGTTCTGTAAACGATTGGAACTCAGTGTACTACGCGTAGTCTCTGTGTTTTGTTGCGTTTCTAGAATGCCTCAGCTCATTCAAGATTTTTCCTACAAAACCTGTGTGTTGGGGATTTGGTTGCTCAGCAAACTACAAGATATATCTAGGTCCATCTTTAAGTCTACTGGGTCACCTGCTCAGCTAGCTGGTGAATTAAGGGAACAATAGTTGGAAGTGTGAATAAATTATTCCTAATGTACCTATGGTCTCCTGCCACTAAGATGTCACAGGGTCTATCTATTGTTGTGTATTTCTCAGGAAGTAGCAGCGATGATGAGGGAAGTTGTCTTCCCATAAACAGAACCCACTCATCAGTTTCCAGCCAGAGATGGGAAAGAAGAGTGCGTGAGCGGCCACGCCTCAAGTTCTACCCTGACAGGGACCCTGCAGAAGGTATTGCGGATCTATGCTCATTAGGTTAATTCAGAATTAAGACTTTTGTGTCCCAGTTTTAACAGAAAACTGTAAAAATGCTGAGCCACGTTCTTCTTTTATGCCTGCAAATTTAAGTATCTTCACGAAATTAGTACTGCTGTAACTATGAAGTCTAGATGCATTGACAACTCAAAATATCGTTCACGTTGAATAGTAAACAATGTCCTGAGTTAATGCTCACATTAGCTGAGTGTTTACCTTTTGCTGGATAGATCCCTCTGGAATACAATATCTCCGGATTTGGAAACATGGATACACCTTGTTGAGAACAGGTTGGGATTCACAAAGGAGTTGACAAGACGATACACAACGTTCCCACAGCCCACCAAGCCAGTGCCCCCTATTCATAATACTTCACCTTCCTGTGATACGCTTGTTACAGTCATTGCAATGACACCAATGTTTTATTGATTAAAATGTGCACAGTTCGGGTTAAGGTTCACGTATGCTGCGGTGACATTCTATAAGTTGGGCGAAGATCATAAGATTAGGTGTCACTGTGGGAGGATCCCAGGATATCAGCACACGGATGTCATAGCGACATGCTTCGCAACAGCCAACAGTTGCAAACTTTTCCAAAGTCCATCAAGTGATGAGTGGATAAATACAGTCTGATATATACCCAGAGTGGACGGTCGTTCAGTCGTGAACGGGAATTGAACTTTGAAATATGCTACAACGTAAAAGGACACTGAAAAAATATCGTGCTTAGTAACACCAGGCAGACACAGAGAGACAATGTGTGATTCCACTTCCATGAGGTCCCTGCTACAGGCAGATTCACAGTTGAGAGACAAGGAGAGATAACAATGGTTGGAAGGAGGGAGAAAATAGAGTGATTTCTTAAAGGGAACTGAGGTGGATATGATGAACAAGATTGGATCTAGATAGTAGTGACGAGTCTGTAGCGTTGTACATATAAAACATGCTCCAGACCTAAATAGTCAGAAATTATGAAAAGCAGCATAAATCGCATTTCTTTCTCATCACTGTCATAAAGTTAAGAAAATCCAATAATAGAGATGATGAAGAGAGGACCGCATATATGAATTCATGGAAAACTGAAATGGTCTTGTAACATTTCAGGAAAAAGGATGACTGTGTTGTGTTTTAAAATGCGCAGAAAAATTCATGAAAATCTCTCACTGAAACACAACATGCATTTATTTGTCTACCCGTTTTAAGAGTATTTCAAATGAATTACATTCTATTTAGCTAGACACCAAAGACCCCATGTCTCACTTCGTTCCTCGCCTCTCCTTGGCCTTGTTTCTTCCACCAAGGAGTTCAGCACGGCACATGTTCAGCTCATAGATATGAAAAACCCATAGCCACACAGTCTCTCTCACGTCCACATCAAGCTCATCTCCCTGAGTAGGTTTGAGAAGTATAACCGATGACACATTTACTCTGTGTTCTTGTAGTTCTCCCGGACATCCCAGAGGAAGATGAACTTCCTGATGATTGCAATGAGGACATCAAACCTATCACGGTAAGCTTGTTTTCCACCCTCTGAGACAGAAATCCTCTTTAATACACTCAATCAAACTAAGATTGAAAACGTTGGCATGTCCATTCCCAATAGTACAGACAATCTTCTGGCCGAGGAGAATGTTGAGTGTGAATTTGTTACCAACTGATACTTGTTTTGAATATGCACTCAACGATGGCAGCATTAGTAACAGCATATATGGGAGTGATCTTTTTCCTATGTAGCATTTTTGTTTGTTTGTTTGTTTTGGAATACAACTGTGTAACTGGCAACCCAATATGCCTGTGTGAGATACTTCCTGCAGCAAAAGTTCATGGCTTTTGACCTGAGTACTTTAGCTTGATTTCTTGTTTTGGGTGCCCTTGAGCCACCACTGTTCCCATTGGTTTTCTATTGTCATTAAGGAAACCAAAGACCTGTGCAAACACAACCCACATGATCTGATCCTTGTCATATTTTCTATCATTTCAGGACAGTCCAGTGGACACAGCCTGTGGTACGTATTCTAGAATTCCTCATTTGGTGACAAAAAGTGGAGTACATGACAAAATAGGGGCTTTCTTGCTGGCTTTAAAATGCTGAGGCACTGTAATGTCAGCTTTTTGGTGGCCATGAGAACTGGGGATACGATGACAGAAACTGGCCTCTAGGTACTGAAGTGTTTCCAAGTTGTCCAGTTCCACTTTTGTTGTCCAATGTGCGGTTGTGGGAGTGACTGTCTCCATGTGTTTCCTTGAGTGTTATAGTTGTTTTGTGCGTGTGTGTGTATGTGTGTGTGTTTGGTAAAATTTTTGTGGGATGAGTGTTTCCTGAGATTAATATTCGTGTAAATTCCACAACTGTTGGTGCTCACTTTCTCAATAAAAATTTCCATTTCACTAGTCATTGTCACCCCAATAAACTTTAATTTAAAAAAAGAGAGCTCACACAAATACATTCCTATCTCATGGCATCATGAGCGGATACCTCTGGGTGTATGTATTCATCACAATAAGATAAATGTGTGCACCCACTGTATGCCATGTAGATGGCAATTAACCTAGAAAAACCCATCGCCACACAGGACAGTGCCCGCTGGGTTCTAAAGTGACAAACTCGGATCAGAACTCCTATCCCTGCATCAATGCCAGTTTCATTCAATTATGACTGTCACCTTTTAGTACCTCTGTGGCATTTCGAATGCACATGATGTGTCACTGCTGGCACTTCCTTCACACACAACACATTTCTCTCAAATGCTTGAGATGGACTCCTCCGCGAAACACAGCTGAGTACTGGGCAGGACTCCGTCCTATTGCAGGTGGCCCCTAGTGTAGCTCCACACCACAACCAGTTCTGGAGGAATGTGAGTTAGGAGTTGCCTCCAGTTAGTGTTGGGGACAATTCACTGTGACTTTCTGATAGATATCTAACAGTTCACTTGCCAGACTCTTGCTAAGAATACACAATGCCATTTTCATGTCGAAAATCTACCTCCCATGACTCATGCCATCTATGATTATTGCATGGAGGCAAGAAACATTGTACGTTGAAAGGGAACAAAGACGTCATCATCAGGACGCAGCACCTGGGTGGCACCGAATCCCCTTCCTGTGAGGATGAGAGAGGTTGTGCATTGTAAGTCAGGGAAAGAGAAAATCATTGAAGTGACGTGGCACGGCCACTCGTATCCCTCTAGAACACTCGGGGAGAAAATTGGTCATGGTTTCTTTGGAAGGGCTTTGGAAAAAATCAAGTCAACGGTTGTACTTTAAGGCAATATATATATAAACTAATTTTGAGTGTTGTTTGGAGCAGGACTACTCTGATTAAGATGTATTTTAGGAAAATTTGATTATCATTTAGGTTTCAATATTTTGACTGCAAGCCGAAAAGAATGAGACAGCTTGAATATAAAATGTCACTTGTTTACCCCTGGAACTTCCTACTAGGGAAAAGTTTATCCTAGCAGTCTCCTTCAATCTCCATGATAGTTTACCCCTTGTGCTGCAGGGAACCCTGATGTGTAGGATGACATGTTAAAACGATTATCACCAACAGCTGGGCTTCAAGAGTTAATCAAGTGCCACCGAGTGGGATAGACGTGTTAGTAAGCTCTGAGAGCTTTTCCAGGACATAACGATGACAACAATTCAGAGTAGCAGAGGAGGACACAGGCAAGGCAGCCAGGTCACGTGGTGCTCAGGTGGAGGTTTCAAGGTCAGGAGAAGGAGTATGACATGTATCCCTGTGTCCAGCCTTGCCCACACTTGAGATGTTGTTTTGCTGTTTCTTGGATGGGGATTCGATAGGACACTATCATGTTGCTGGAGCAAACACTTTATCAACATCTTCTTTACAACCCGGAGAGTGGAGCTCCCTCCTGTTCTGTGGTCTTCATTATCTGCCTGTGGCACAACCAGACCCTTTGTACTTTACTGACCCCTTCCTTCATGGCTTTCTGTTTTGATTGCTTCTTTCATTCTATGTGATTCCTTCTACCTCACTTTCCCTACCCCACTCTCTCACTCTCACTCGTTTTATTCTTTCTTTAGTTTGTCTCCTTTTTATCCGTTTTCACTTATTTTTTTTTAATGTGCTTTACATACTCAACATGAAGTCCAACCTCTGAACGTTCCTAAGTATATAGTACAGTAGAGTTCCCTATATGTACATAGTTGTACAGGCCATCTCTACATGTTCTTCATCTCTCATTGCCGAAACTGTACACCCATTCACAGTAACTCCATATACCCACCCCACTCTCGGCAAGGTGAAATACTTTCTGTTTCTATGAGTTGGACTAGTTTACATACTCATTTCAATGGAATCATAAAGTATTTCACTTTGTTTATTTCTGAGAATGGCTTGTCTCACATAGAATAGGTTGACTCAAGATGCTTCAAATGGCAGGATTCCCTTCTTTCTCAAGGTGAATAATATTGCATTAAATGTATTTTCATTATGCTTTCCTCTGTCCATTGACAGTAGGGCTGGTTCTTGATATAGGTTTTTATGAGCAAAGCAGCCGTGATCAGGGCCATGCAGTTACCTCCTGGAGATCCTGATTTCAATTGCTTGGGATGGATAAACAGAAGTGCGATTAGTGCATCTATTTGCAATATTTTGAGGAACTTCAATACTGTTTTCACAATGGGTTCACATTTAATATTCCCATTTGGCTTTCATAGTGGGAAGGCATGGGCTGAGGTACACAGGGTCCCTGTGTCTCCGGGTGCCTTCTGGCCTGGAGAGTGGTAGCCGCGACCCAGTCGATGAGTGGGTGGGATGAACATGGATGAAAGATTAGGAGGGTCTGGGGTCAGGTCACAAGCTGTGACTAATGAAGTGTCTCTCTCAGAGGACATGGGGAATTGTTTCTTGCCTCTTAGTTCTGGAGGGATGAAGGGGCAGTTGGATCCTGTGTTGAGGTGAGGGAAGTCTTCGGCAGGGATGTGGACACTCAGAACCCATGCAGTCACTGCACGTGCAGAAGGGTGCTCACATCAGTCGTCAGCAGACAGTGGAGGTTAGGCCTTAATACATTGAATTACGAATTACCAATGCACCAGGGCAGAAGGCCGCTTTCCCGGGTCAGGTACATGAATTGCTCATCAGAGTAGGTGAATGAAACGGAAGCTATTTTTGGCAAACCCGTCATATGGGAGTTGGTTCTCATATGGCAGAATGTTCTTTATTGGCGTCGGAGGCCCTCAGACTGCTCGTCACTCAGGGTGGTTTTCTGGTGAGGGGACACATGGTGAGAAGTAGCTGAGTGTGTGACGTCATTAGGGGCAGAGAGCCACCATTGTGGTCTCCCCTTGACTTTCAGAGGGTCTTGGTGTGGAGAAAATTGTTGTATTTGGGTCATGGACTGAAACGTGGAAGGCGGAGCTGTGTTGTGGATTTGGACTCCTCATGGCTGCACCACTTGCTCCCGGGCATCATCTCTCCCTTGCAGGAACCTTGGGGCATGGAGACTTGAAGGTTGATGTTGTTCAGGGGTCCCAGGCATGATCTCAGTTGTCTCGGGGTCTCTGATCTCTATGCCCAGGACATCAACCAAATAGTGGTACTCGATCTATCACATAGCAGTGTTGTGAGTCAGGGACAGTTGCTTACTCACGCGAGGTTTCTAAGCCCTCCAGTGTAAAATATGGGTCACGACCCTAACTTGCCTCCCTTGAGGTGGCGCTGGTGTGGGCATCGCAAGAGATGATACCAGATACTCTCCACGAGCTGTAAAGCATCACACCCAGATAGAGGGTGAAAAGTCACCTCCCACGTGCCCTTTCAGTGGAGCCATCCAAGTATCCTATCTGAACTTCACGTCTACAAGTGTCTAGCTCATTCTTGCAGCCATTCAATGATTGGAAAGTCAGAGCAATTACACAACACCAGTCTTTTATTTGCCTGGAGGCTTCACCGGTATTTAATTTTGTTTAGACTCATCACATAATACTAACAAGGAGGTCCTCTTCACATTTTCTCACTTCAAAATGGGGCACTGAGTCCAAGTGCGGTCTCCATGTCTTTCAGATACGTGCAAGTTCTGTAAACGATTGGAACTCAGTGTACTACGCGTAGTCTCTGTGTTTTGTTGCGTTTCTAGAATGCCTCAGCTCATTCAAGATTTTTCCTACAAAACCTGTGTGTTGGGGATTTGGTTGCTCAGCAAACTACAAGATATATCTAGGTCCATCTTTAAGTCTACTGGGTCACCTGCTCAGCTAGCTGGTGAATTAAGGGAACAATAGTTGGAAGTGTGAATAAATTATTCCTAATGTACCTATGGTCTCCTGCCACTAAGATGTCACAGGGTCTATCTATTGTTGTGTATTTCTCAGGAAGTAGCAGCGATGATGAGGGAAGTTGTCTTCCCATAAACAGAACCCACTCATCAGTTTCCAGCCAGAGATGGGAAAGAAGAGTGCGTGAGCGGCCACGCCTCAAGTTCTACCCTGACAGGGACCCTGCAGAAGGTATTGCGGATCTATGCTCATTAGGTTAATTCAGAATTAAGACTTTTGTGTCCCAGTTTTAACAGAAAACTGTAAAAATGCTGAGCCACGTTCTTCTTTTATGCCTGCAAATTTAAGTATCTTCACGAAATTAGTACTGCTGTAACTATGAAGTCTAGATGCATTGACAACTCAAAATATCGTTCACGTTGAATAGTAAACAATGTCCTGAGTTAATGCTCACATTAGCTGAGTGTTTACCTTTTGCTGGATAGATCCCTCTGGAATACAATATCTCCGGATTTGGAAACATGGATACACCTTGTTGAGAACAGGTTGGGATTCACAAAGGAGTTGACAAGACGATACACAACGTTCCCACAGCCCACCAAGCCAGTGCCCCCTATTCATAATACTTCACCTTCCTGTGATACGCTTGTTACAGTCATTGCAATGACACCAATGTTTTATTGATTAAAATGTGCACAGTTCGGGTTAAGGTTCACGTATGCTGCGGTGACATTCTATAAGTTGGGCGAAGATCATAAGATTAGGTGTCACTGTGGGAGGATCCCAGGATATCAGCACACGGATGTCATAGCGACATGCTTCACAACAGCCAACAGTTGCAAACTTTTCCAAAGTCCATCAAGTGATGAGTGGATAAATACAGTCTGATATATACCCAGAGTGGACGGTCGTTCAGTCGTGAACGGGAATTGAACTTTGAAATATGCTACAACGTAAAAAGACACTGAAAAAATATCGTGCTTAGTAACACCAGGCAGACACAGAGAGACAAATAATGTGTGATTCCACTTCCATGAGGTCCCTGCTACAGGCAGATTCACAGTTGAGAGACAAGGAGAGATAACAATGGTTGGAAGGAGGGAGAAAATAGAGTGATTTCTTAAAGGGAACTGAGGTGGATATGATGAACAAGATTGGATCTAGATAGTAGTGACGAGTCTGTAGCGTTGTACATATAAAACATGCTCCAGACCTATATAGTCAGAAATTATGAAAAGCAGCATAAATCGCATTTCTTTCTCATCACTGTCATAAAGTTAAGAAAATCCAATAATAGAGATGATGAAGAGAGGACCGCATATATGAATTCATGGAAAACTGAAATGGTCTTGTAACATTTCAGGAAAAAGGATGACTGTGTTGTGTTTTAAAATGCGCAGAAAAATTCATGAAAATCTCTCACTGAAACACAACATGCATTTATTTGTCTACCCGTTTTAAGAGTATTTCAAATGAATTACATTCTATTTAGCTAGACACCAAAGACCCCATGTCTCACTTCGTTCCTCGCCTCTCCTTGGCCTTGCTTCTTCCACCCAGGAGTTCAGCACGGCACATGTTCAGCTCATAGATATGAAAAACCCATAGCCACACAGTCTCTCTCACGTCCACATCAAGCTCATCTCCCTGAGTAGGTTTGAGTAGTATAACCGATGACACATTTACTCTGTGTTCTTGTAGTTCTCCCGGACATCCCAGAGGAAGATGAACTTCCTGATGATTGCAATGAGGACATCAAACCTATCACGGTAAGCTTGTTTTCCACCCTCTGAGACAGAAATCCTCTTTAATACACTCAATCAAACTAAGATTGAAAACGTTGGCATGTCCATTCCCAATAATACAGACAATCTTCTGGCCGAGGAGAATGTTGAGTGTGAATTTGTTACCAACTGATACTTGTTTTGAATATGCACTCAACGATGGCAGCATTAGTAACAGCATATATGGGAGTGATCTTTTTCCTATGTAGCATTTTTGTTTGTTTGTTTGTTTTGGAATACAACTGTGTAACTGGCAACCCAATATGCCTGTGTGAGATACTTCCTGCAGCAAAAGTTCATGGCTTTTGACCTGAGTACTTTAGCTTGATTTCTTGTTTTGGGTGCCCTTGAGCCACCACTGTTCCCATTGGTTTTCTATTGTCATTAAGGAAACCAAAGACCTGTGCAAACACAACCCACATGATCTGATCCTTGTCATATTTTCTATCATTTCAGGACAGTCCAGTGGACACAGCCTGTGGTACGTATTCTAGAATTCCTCATTTGGTGACAAAAAGTGGAGAACATGACAAAATAGGGGCTTTCTTGCTGGCTTTAAAATGCTGAGGCACTGTAATGTCAGCTTTTTGGTGGCCATGAGAACTGGGGATACGATGACAGAAACTGGCCTCTAGGTACTGAAGTGTTTCCAAGTTGTCCAGTTCCACTTTTGTTGTCCAATGTGCGGTTGTGGGAGTGACTGTCTCCATGTGTTTCCTTGAGTGTTATAGTTGTTTTGTGCGTGTGTGTGTATGTGTGTGTGTTTGGTAAAATTTTTGTGGGATGAGTGTTTCCTGAGATTAATATTCGTGTAAATTCCACAACTGTTGGTGCTCACTTTCTCAATAAAAATTTCCATTTCACTAGTCATTGTCACCCCAATAAACTTTAATTTAAAAAAAGAGAGCTCACACAAATACATTCCTATCTCATGGCATCATGAGCGGATACCTATGGGTGTATGTATTCATCACAATAAGATAAATGTGTGCACCCACTGTATGCCATGTAGATGGCAATTAACCTAGAAAAACCCATCGCCACACAGGACAGTGCCCGCTGGGTTCTAAAGTGACAAACTCGGATCAGAACTCCTAGCCCTGCATCAATGCCAGTTTCATTCAATTATGACTGTCACCTTTTAGTACCTCTGTGGCATTTCGAATGCACATGATGTGTCACTGCTGGCACTTCCTTCACACACAACACATTTCTCTCAAATGCTTGAGATGGACTCCTCCGCGAAACACAGCTGAGTACTGGGCAGGACTCCGTCCTATTGCAGGTGGCCCCTAGTGTAGCTCCACACCACAACCAGTTCTGGAGGAATGTGAGTTAGGAGTTGCCTCCAGTTAGTGTTGGGGACAATTCACTGTGACTTTCTGATAGATATCTAACAGTTCACTTGCCAGACTCTTGCTAAGAATACACAATGCCATTTTCATGTCGAAAATCTACCTCCCATGACTCATGCCATCTATGATTATTGCATGGAGGCAAGAAACATTGTACGTTGAAAGGGAACAAAGACGTCATCATCAGGACGCAGCACCTGGGTGGCACCGAATCCCCTTCCTGTGAGGATGAGAGAGGTTGTGCATTGTAAGTCAGGGAAAGAGAAAATCATTGAAGTGACGTGGCACGGCCACTCGTATCCCTCTAGAACACTCGGGGAGAAAATTGGTCATGGTTTCTTTGGAAGGGCTTTGGAAAAAATCAAGTCAACAGTTGTACTTTAAGGCAATATATATATAAACTAATTTTGAGTGTTGTTTGGAGCAGGACTACTCTGATTAAGATGTATTTTAGGAAAATTTGATTATCATTTAGGTTTCAATATTTTGACTGCAAGCCGAAAAGAATGAGACAGCTTGAATATAAAATGTCACTTGTTTACCCCTGGAACTTCCTACTAGGGAAAAGTTTATCCTAGCAGTCTCCTTCAATCTCCATGATAGTTTACCCCTTGTGCTGCAGGGAACCCTGATGTGTAGGATGACATGTTAAAACGATTATCACCAACAGCTGGGCTTCAAGAGTTAATCAAGTGCCACCGAGTGGGATAGACGTGTTAGTAAGCTCTGAGAGCTTTTCCAGGACATAACGATGACAACAATTCAGAGTAGCAGAGGAGGACACAGGCAAGGCAGCCAGGTCACGTGGTGCTCAGGTGGAGGTTTCAAGGTCAGGAGAAGGAGTATGACATGTATCCCTGTGTCCAGCCTTGCCCACACTTGAGATGTTGTTTTGCTGTTTCTTGGATGGGGATTCGATAGGACACTATCATGTTGCTGGAGCAAACACTTTATCAACATCTTCTTTACAACCCGGAGAGTGGAGCTCCCTCCTGTTCTGTGGTCTTCATTATCTGCCTGTGGCACAACCAGACCCTTTGTACTTTACTGACCCCTTCCTTCATGGCTTTCTGTTTTGATTGCTTCTTTCATTCTATGTGATTCCTTCTACCTCACTTTCCCTACCCCACTCTCTCACTCTCACTCGTTTTATTCTTTCTTTAGTTTGTCTCCTTTTTATCCGTTTTCACTTATTTTTTTTAATGTGCTTTACATACTCAACATGAAGTCCAACCTCTGAACGTTCCTAAGTATATAGTACAGTAGAGTTCCCTATATGTACATAGTTGTACAGGCCATCTCTACATGTTCTTCATCTCTCATTGCCGAAACTGTACACCCATTCACAGTAACTCCATATACCCACCCCACTCTCGGCAAGGACATTGTACTTTCTGTTTCTATGAGTTGGACTAGTTTACATACTCATTTCAATGGAATCATAAAGTATTTCACTTTGTTTATTTCTGAGAATGGCTTGTCTCACATAGAATAGGTTGACTCAAGATGCTTCAAATGGCAGGATTCCCTTCTTTCTCAAGGTGAATAATATTGCATTAAATGTATTTTCATTATGCTTTCCTCTGTCCATTGACAGTAGGGCTGGTTCTTGATATGGGTTTTTATGAGCAAAGCAGCAGTGATCAGGGCCATACAGTTACCTCCTGGAGATCCTGATTTCAATTGCTTGGGATGGATAAACAGAAGTGCGATTAGTGCATCTATTTGCAATATTTTGAGGAACTTCAATACTGTTTCCACAATGGGTTCACATCTAATATTCCCATTTGACTTTCATAGTGGGAAGGCATGGGCTGAGGTACACAGGGTCCTTGTGTCTCCGGGTGCCTTCTGGCCTGGAGAGTGGTAGCCGCGACCCAGTCGATGAGTGGGTGGGATGAACATGGATGAAAGATTAGGAGGGTCTGGGGTCAGGTCACAAGCTGTGACTAATGAAGTGTCTCTCTCAGAGGACATGGGGAATTGTTTCTTGCCTCTTAGTTCTGGAGGGATGAAGGGGCAGTTGGATCCTGTGTTGAGGTGAGGGAAGTCTTCGGCAGGGATGTGGACACTCAGAACCCATGCAGTCACTGCACGTGCAGAAGGGTGCTCACATCAGTCGTCAGCAGACAGTGGAGGTTCGGCCTTAATACATTGAATTATGAATTACCAATGCACCAGGGCAGAAGGCCGCTTTCCCGGGTCAGGTACATGAATTGCTCATCAGAGTAGGTGAATGAAACGGAAGCTATTTTTGGCAAAGCCGTCATATGGGAGTTGGTTCTCATATGGCAGAATGTTCTTTATTGGCGTGGGAGGCCCTCAGACTGCTCGTCACTCAGGGTGGTTTTCTGGTGAGGGGACACATGGTGAGAAATAGCTGAGTGTGTGACGTCATTAGGGGCAGAGAGCCACCATTGTGTTCTTCCCTTGACTTTTAGAGGGTCTTGGTGTGGAGAAAATTGTTGTATTTGGGTCATGGACTGAAAAGTGGAAGGCGGGGCTGTGTTGTGGATTTGGACTCCTCATGGCTGCACCACTTGCTCCCGGGCATCATCTCTCCCTTGCAGGAACCTTGGAGCATGGAGACTTGAAGGTTGATGTTGTTCAGGGGTCCCAGGCATGATCTCAGTTGTCTCGGGGTCTCTGATCTCTATGCCCAGGACATCAACCAAATAGTGGTACCCGATCTATCACATAGCAGTGTTGTGAGTCAAGGACAGTTGCATACTTCACGCGAGGTTTCTATGCCCTCCAGTGTAAAATATGGGTCACGACCCTAAGTTGCCTCCCTTGAGGTGGCGCTGGTGTGGGCATCGCAAGAGATGTACCAGATACCCTCCATGAGCTGTAAAGCATCACACCCAGATAGAGGGTTAAAAGTCACCTCCCATGTGCCCTTTCAGTGGAGCCATCCAAGTATCCTATCTGAACTTAACCTCTACAAGTGTCTAGCTCATTCTTGCAACCATTCAATGATTGGAAAGTCAGAGCAATTACACAACACCAGTCTTTTATTTGCCTGGAGGCTTCACCGGTATTTAATCTTGTTTAGACTCATCACATAATACTAACAAGGAGGTCCTCTTCACATTTTCTCACTTCAAAATGGGGCACTGAGTCCAAGTGCGGTCTCCATATCTTTCAGATACGTGCAAGTTCTGTAAACGATTGGAACTCAGTGTACTACGCGTAGTCTCTGTGTTTTGTTGCGTTTCTAGAATGCCTCAGCTCATTCAAGATTTTTCCTACAAAACCTGTGTGTTGGGGATTTGGTTGCTCAGCAAACTACAAGATATATCTAGGTCCATCTTTAAGTCTACTGGGTCACCTGCTCAGCTAGCTGGTGAATTAAGGGAACAATAGTTGGAAGTGTGAATAAATTATTCCTAATGTACCTATGGTCTCCTGCCACTAAGATGTCACAGGGTCTATCTATTGTTGTGTATTTCTCAGGAAGTAGCAGCGATGATGAGGGAAGTTGTCTTCCCATAAACAGAACCCACTCATCAGTTTCCAGCCAGAGATGGGAAAGAAGAGTGCGTGAGCGGCCACGCCTCAAGTTCTACCCTGACAGGGACCCTGCAGAAGGTATTGCGGATCTATGCTCATTAGGTTAATTCAGAATTAAGACTTTTGTGTCCCAGTTTTAACAGAAAACTGTAAAAATGCTGAGCCACGTTCTTCTTTTATGCCTGCAAATTTAAGTATCTTCACGAAATTAGTACTGCTGTAACTATGAAGTCTAGATGCATTGACAACTCAAAATATCGTTCACGTTGAATAGTAAACAATGTCCTGAGTTAATGCTCACATTAGCTGAGTGTTTACCTTTTGCTGGATAGATCCCTCTGGAATACAATATCTCCGGATTTGGAAACATGGATACACCTTGTTGAGAACAGGTTGGGATTCACAAAGGAGTTGACAAGACGATACACAACGTTCCCACAGCCCACCAAGCCAGTGCCCCCTATTCATAATACTTCACCTTCCTGTGATACGCTTGTTACAGTCATTGCAATGACACCAATGTTTTATTGATTAAAATGTGCACAGTTCGGGTTAAGGTTCACGTATGCTGCGGTGACATTCTATAAGTTGGGCGAAGATCATAAGATTAGGTGTCACTGTGGGAGGATCCCAGGATATCAGCACACGGATGTCATAGCGACATGCTTCACAACAGCCAACAGTTGCAAACTTTTCCAAAGTCCATCAAGTGATGAGTGGATAAATACAGTCTGATATATACCCAGAGTGGACGGTCGTTCAGTCGTGAACGGGAATTGAACTTTGAAATATGCTACAACGTAAAAGGACACTGAAAAAATATCGTGCTTAGTAACACCAGGCAGACACAGAGAGACAATGTGTGATTCCACTTCCATGAGGTCCCTGCTACAGGCAGATTCACAGTTGAGAGACAAGGAGAGATAACAATGGTTGGAAGGAGGGAGAAAATAGAGTGATTTCTTAAAGGGAACTGAGGTGGATATGATGAACAAGATTGGATCTAGATAGTAGTGACGAGTCTGTAGCGTTGTACATATAAAACATGCTCCAGACCTATATAGTCAGAAATTATGAAAAGCAGCATAAATCGCATTTCTTTCTCATCACTGTCATAAAGTTAAGAAAATCCAATAATAGAGATGATGAAGAGAGGACCGCATATATGAATTCATGGAAAACTGAAATGGTCTTGTAACATTTCAGGAAAAAGGATGACTGTGTTGTGTTTTAAAATGCGCAGAAAAATTCATGAAAATCTCTCACTGAAACACAACATGCATTTATTTGTCTACCCGTTTTAAGAGTATTTCAAATGAATTACATTCTATTTAGCTAGACACCAAAGACCCCATGTCTCACTTCGTTCCTCGCCTCTCCTTGGCCTTGCTTCTTCCACCAAGGAGTTCAGCACGGCACATGTTCAGCTCATAGATATGAAAAACCCATAGCCACACAGTCTCTCTCACGTCCACATCAAGCTCATCTCCCTGAGTAGGTTTGAGAAGTATAACCGATGACACATTTACTCTGTGTTCTTGTAGTTCTCCCGGACATCCCAGAGGAAGATGAACTTCCTGATGATTGCAATGAGGACATCAAACCTATCACGGTAAGCTTGTTTTCCACCCTCTGAGACAGAAATCCTCTTTAATACACTCAATCAAACTAAGATTGAAAACGTTGGCATGTCCATTCCCAATAGTACAGACAATCTTCTGGCCGAGGAGAATGTTGAGTGTGAATTTGTTACCAACTGATACTTGTTTTGAATATGCACTCAACGATGGCAGCATTAGTAACAGCATATATGGGAGTGATCTTTTTCCTATGTAGCATTTTTGTTTGTTTGTTTGTTTTGGAATACAACTGTGTAACTGGCAACCCAATATGCCTGTGTGAGATACTTCCTGCAGCAAAAGTTCATGGCTTTTGACCTGAGTACTTTAGCTTGATTTCTTGTTTTGGGTGCCCTTGAGCCACCACTGTTCCCATTGGTTTTCTATTGTCATTAAGGAAACCAAAGACCTGTGCAAACACAACCCACATGATCTGATCCTTGTCATATTTTCTATCATTTCAGGACAGTCCAGTGGACACAGCCTGTGGTACGTATTCTAGAATTCCTCATTTGGTGACAAAAAGTGGAGTACATGACAAAATAGGGGCTTTCTTGCTGGCTTTAAAATGCTGAGGCACTGTAATGTCAGCTTTTTGGTGGCCATGAGAACTGGGGATACGATGACAGAAACTGGCCTCTAGGTACTGAAGTGTTTCCAAGTTGTCCAGTTCCACTTTTGTTGTCCAATGTGCGGTTGTGGGAGTGACTGTCTCCATGTGTTTCCTTGAGTGTTATAGTTGTTTTGTGCGTGTGTGTGTATGTGTGTGTGTTTGGTAAAATTTTTGTGGGATGAGTGTTTCCTGAGATTAATATTCGTGTAAATTCCACAACTGTTGGTGCTCACTTTCTCAATAAAAATTTCCATTTCACTAGTCATTGTCACCCCAATAAACTTTAATTTAAAAAAAGAGAGCTCACACAAATACATTCCTATCTCATGGCATCATGAGCGGATACCTATGGGTGTATGTATTCATCACAATAAGATAAATGTGTGCACCCACTGTATGCCATGTAGATGGCAATTAACCTAGAAAAACCCATCGCCACACAGGACAGTGCCCGCTGCGTTCTAAAGTGACAAACTCGGATCAGAACTCCTAGCCCTGCATCAATGCCAGTTTCATTCAATTATGACTGTCACCTTTTAGTACCTCTGTGGCATTTCGAATGCACATGATGTGTCACTGCTGGCACTTCCTTCACACACAACACATTTCTCTCAAATGCTTGAGATGGACTCCTCCGCGAAACACAGCTGAGTACTGGGCAGGACTCCGTCCTATTGCAGGTGGCCCCTAGTGTAGCTCCACACCACAACCAGTTCTGGAGGAATGTGAGTTAGGAGTTGCCTCCAGTTAGTGTTGGGGACAATTCACTGTGACTTTCTGATAGATATCTAACAGTTCACTTGCCAGACTCTTGCTAAGAATACACAATGCCATTTTCATGTCGAAAATCTACCTCCCATGACTCATGCCATCTATGATTATTGCATGGAGGCAAGAAACATTGTACGTTGAAAGGGAACAAAGACGTCATCATCAGGACGCAGCACCTGGGTGGCACCGAATCCCCTTCCTGTGAGGATGAGAGAGGTTGTGCATTGTAAGTCAGGGAAAGAGAAAATCATTGAAGTGACGTGGCACGGCCACTCGTATCCCTCTAGAACACTCGGGGAGAAAATTGGTCATGGTTTCTTTGGAAGGGCTTTGGAAAAAATCAAGTCAACGGTTGTACTTTAAGGCAATATATATATAAACTAATTTTGAGTGTTGTTTGGAGCAGGACTACTCTGATTAAGATGTATTTTAGGAAAATTTGATTATCATTTAGGTTTCAATATTTTGACTGCAAGCCGAAAAGAATGAGACAGCTTGAATATAAAATGTCACTTGTTTACCCCTGGAACTTCCTACTAGGGAAAAGTTTATCCTAGCAGTCTCCTTCAATCTCCATGATAGTTTACCCCTTGTGCTGCAGGGAACCCTGATGTGTAGGATGACATGTTAAAACGATTATCACCAACAGCTGGGCTTCAAGAGTTAATCAAGTGCCACCGAGTGGGATAGACGTGTTAGTAAGCTCTGAGAGCTTTTCCAGGACATAACGATGACAACAATTCAGAGTAGCAGAGGAGGACACAGGCAAGGCAGCCAGGTCACGTGGTGCTCAGGTGGAGGTTTCAAGGTCAGGAGAAGGAGTATGACATGTATCCCTGTGTCCAGCCTTGCCCACACTTGAGATGTTGTTTTGCTGTTTCTTGGATGGGGATTCGATAGGACACTATCATGTTGCTGGAGCAAACACTTTATCAACATCTTCTTTACAACCCGGAGAGTGGAGCTCCCTCCTGTTCTGTGGTCTTCATTATCTGCCTGTGGCACAACCAGACCCTTTGTACTTTACTGACCCCTTCCTTCATGGCTTTCTGTTTTGATTGCTTCTTTCATTCTATGTGATTCCTTCTACCTCACTTTCCCTACCCCACTCTCTCACTCTCACTCGTTTTATTCTTTCTTTAGTTTGTCTTCTTTTTATCCGTTTTCACTTATTTTTTTTTAATGTGCTTTACATACTCAACATGAAGTCCAACCTCTGAACGTTCCTAAGTATATAGTACAGTAGAGTTCCCTATATGTACATAGTTGTACAGGCCATCTCTACATGTTCTTCATCTCTCATTGCCGAAACTGTACACCCATTCACAGTAACTCCATATACCCACCCCACTCTCGGCAAGGTGAAATACTTTCTGTTTCTATGAGTTGGACTAGTTTACATACTCATTTCAATGGAATCATAAAGTATTTCACTTTGTTTATTTCTGAGAATGGCTTGTCTCACATAGAATAGGTTGACTCAAGATGCTTCAAATGGCAGGATTCCCTTCTTTCTCAAGGTGAATAATATTGCATTAAATGTATTTTCATTATGCTTTCCTCTGTCCATTGACAGTAGGGCTGGTTCTTGATATAGGTTTTTATGAGCAAAGCAGCCGTGATCAGGGCCATGCAGTTACCTCCTGGAGATCCTGATTTCAATTGCTTGGGATGGATAAACAGAAGTGCGATTAGTGCATCTATTTGCAATATTTTGAGGAACTTCAATACTGTTTCCACAATGGGTTCACATTTAATATTCCCATTTGGCTTTCATAGTGGGAAGGCATGGGCTGAGGTACACAGGGTCCCTGTGTCTCCGGGTGCCTTCTGGCCTGGAGAGTGGTAGCCGCGACCCAGTCGATGAGTGGGTGGGATGAACATGGATGAAAGATTAGGAGGGTCTGGGGTCAGGTCACAAGCTGTGACTAATGAAGTGTCTCTCTCAGAGGACATGGGGAATTGTTTCTTGCCTCTTAGTTCTGGAGGGATGAAGGGGCAGTTGGATCCTGTGTTGAGGTGAGGGAAGTCTTCGGCAGGGATGTGGACACTCAGAACCCATGCAGTCACTGCACGTGCAGAAGGGTGCTCACATCAGTCGTCAGCAGACAGTGGAGGTTAGGCCTTAATACATTGAATTACGAATTACCAATGCACCAGGGCAGAAGGCCGCTTTCCCGGGTCAGGTACATGAATTGCTCATCAGAGTAGGTGAATGAAACGGAAGCTATTTTTGGCAAACCCGTCATATGGGAGTTGGTTCTCATATGGCAGAATGTTCTTTATTGGCGTCGGAGGCCCTCAGACTGCTCGTCACTCAGGGTGGTTTTCTGGTGAGGGGACACATGGTGAGAAGTAGCTGAGTGTGTGACGTCATTAGGGGCAGAGAGCCACCATTGTGGTCTCCCCTTGACTTTCAGAGGGTCTTGGTGTGGAGAAAATTGTTGTATTTGGGTCATGGACTGAAACGTGGAAGGCGGAGCTGTGTTGTGGATTTGGACTCCTCATGGCTGCACCACTTGCTCCCGGGCATCATCTCTCCCTTGCAGGAACCTTGGGGCATGGAGACTTGAAGGTTGATGTTGTTCAGGGGTCCCAGGCATGATCTCAGTTGTCTCGGGGTCTCTGATCTCTATGCCCAGGACATCAACCAAATAGTGGTACTCGATCTATCACATAGCAGTGTTGTGAGTCAGGGACAGTTGCTTACTCACGCGAGGTTTCTAAGCCCTCCAGTGTAAAATATGGGTCACGACCCTAACTTGCCTCCCTTGAGGTGGCGCTGGTGTGGGCATCGCAAGAGATGATACCAGATACTCTCCACGAGCTGTAAAGCATCACACCCAGATAGAGGGTGAAAAGTCACCTCCCACGTGCCCTTTCAGTGGAGCCATCCAAGTATCCTATCTGAACTTAACCTCTACAAGTGTCTAGCTCATTCTTGCAGCCATTCAATGATTGGAAAGTCAGAGCAATTACACAACACCAGTCTTTTATTTGCCTGGAGGCTTCACCGGTATTTAATTTTGTTTAGACTCATCACATAATACTAACAAGGAGGTCCTCTTCACATTTTCTCACTTCAAAATGGGGCACTGAGTCCAAGTGCGGTCTCCATGTCTTTCAGATACGTGCAAGTTCTGTAAACGATTGGAACTCAGTGTACTACGCGTAGTCTCTGTGTTTTGTTGCGTTTCTAGAATGCCTCAGCTCATTCAAGATTTTTCCTACAAAACCTGTGTGTTGGGGATTTGGTTGCTCAGCAAACTACAAGATATATCTAGGTCCATCTTTAAGTCTACTGGGTCACCTGCTCAGCTAGCTGGTGAATTAAGGGAACAATAGTTGGAAGTGTGAATAAATTATTCCTAATGTACCTATGGTCTCCTGCCACTAAGATGTCACAGGGTCTATCTATTGTTGTGTATTTCTCAGGAAGTAGCAGCGATGATGAGGGAAGTTGTCTTCCCATAAACAGAACCCACTCATCAGTTTCCAGCCAGAGATGGGAAAGAAGAGTGCGTGAGCGGCCACGCCTCAAGTTCTACCCTGACAGGGACCCTGCAGAAGGTATTGCGGATCTATGCTCATTAGGTTAATTCAGAATTAAGACTTTTGTGTCCCAGTTTTAACAGAAAACTGTAAAAATGCTGAGCCACGTTCTTCTTTTATGCCTGCAAATTTAAGTATCTTCACGAAATTAGTACTGCTGTAACTATGAAGTCTAGATGCATTGACAACTCAAAATATCGTTCACGTTGAATAGTAAACAATGTCCTGAGTTAATGCTCACATTAGCTGAGTGTTTACCTTTTGCTGGATAGATCCCTCTGGAATACAATATCTCCGGATTTGGAAACATGGATACACCTTGTTGAGAACAGGTTGGGATTCACAAAGGAGTTGACAAGACGATACACAACGTTCCCACAGCCCACCAAGCCAGTGCCCCCTATTCATAATACTTCACCTTCCTGTGATACGCTTGTTACAGTCATTGCAATGACACCAATGTTTTATTGATTAAAATGTGCACAGTTCGGGTTAAGGTTCACGTATGCTGCGGTGACATTCTATAAGTTGGGCGAAGATCATAAGATTAGGTGTCACTGTGGGAGGATCCCAGGATATCAGCACACGGATGTCATAGCGACATGCTTCACAACAGCCAACAGTTGCAAACTTTTCCAAAGTCCATCAAGTGATGAGTGGATAAATACAGTCTGATATATACCCAGAGTGGACGGTCGTTCAGTCGTGAACGGGAATTGAACTTTGAAATATGCTACAACGTAAAAAGACACTGAAAAAATATCGTGCTTAGTAACACCAGGCAGACACAGAGAGACAAATAATGTGTGATTCCACTTCCATGAGGTCCCTGCTACAGGCAGATTCACAGTTGAGAGACAAGGAGAGATAACAATGGTTGGAAGGAGGGAGAAAATAGAGTGATTTCTTAAAGGGAACTGAGGTGGATATGATGAACAAGATTGGATCTAGATAGTAGTGACGAGTCTGTAGCGTTGTACATATAAAACATGCTCCAGACCTATATAGTCAGAAATTATGAAAAGCAGCATAAATCGCATTTCTTTCTCATCACTGTCATAAAGTTAAGAAAATCCAATAATAGAGATGATGAAGAGAGGACCGCATATATGAATTCATGGAAAACTGAAATGGTCTTGTAACATTTCAGGAAAAAGGATGACTGTGTTGTGTTTTAAAATGCGCAGAAAAATTCATGAAAATCTCTCACTGAAACACAACATGCATTTATTTGTCTACCCGTTTTAAGAGTATTTCAAATGAATTACATTCTATTTAGCTAGACACCAAAGACCCCATGTCTCACTTCGTTCCTCGCCTCTCCTTGGCCTTGCTTCTTCCACCCAGGAGTTCAGCACGGCACATGTTCAGCTCATAGATATGAAAAACCCATAGCCACACAGTCTCTCTCACGTCCACATCAAGCTCATCTCCCTGAGTAGGTTTGAGTAGTATAACCGATGACACATTTACTCTGTGTTCTTGTAGTTCTCCCGGACATCCCAGAGGAAGATGAACTTCCTGATGATTGCAATGAGGACATCAAACCTATCACGGTAAGCTTGTTTTCCACCCTCTGAGACAGAAATCCTCTTTAATACACTCAATCAAACTAAGATTGAAAACGTTGGCATGTCCATTCCCAATAATACAGACAATCTTCTGGCCGAGGAGAATGTTGAGTGTGAATTTGTTACCAACTGATACTTGTTTTGAATATGCACTCAACGATGGCAGCATTAGTAACAGCATATATGGGAGTGATCTTTTTCCTATGTAGCATTTTTGTTTGTTTGTTTGTTTTGGAATACAACTGTGTAACTGGCAACCCAATATGCCTGTGTGAGATACTTCCTGCAGCAAAAGTTCATGGCTTTTGACCTGAGTACTTTAGCTTGATTTCTTGTTTTGGGTGCCCTTGAGCCACCACTGTTCCCATTGGTTTTCTATTGTCATTAAGGAAACCAAAGACCTGTGCAAACACAACCCACATGATCTGATCCTTGTCATATTTTCTATCATTTCAGGACAGTCCAGTGGACACAGCCTGTGGTACGTATTCTAGAATTCCTCATTTGGTGACAAAAAGTGGAGAACACGACAAAATAGGGGCTTTCTTGCTGGCTTTAAAATGCTGAGGCACTGTAATGTCAGCTTTTTGGTGGCCATGAGAACTGGGGATACGATGACAGAAACTGGCCTCTAGGTACTGAAGTGTTTCCAAGTTGTCCAGTTCCACTTTTGTTGTCCAATGTGCGGTTGTGGGAGTGACTGTCTCCATGTGTTTCCTTGAGTGTTATAGTTGTTTTGTGCGTGTGTGTGTATGTGTGTGTGTTTGGTAAAATTTTTGTGGGATGAGTGTTTCCTGAGATTAATATTCGTGTAAATTCCACAACTGTTGGTGCTCACTTTCTCAATAAAAATTTCCATTTCACTAGTCATTGTCACCCCAATAAACTTTAATTTAAAAAAAGAGAGCTCACACAAATACATTCCTATCTCATGGCATCATGAGCGGATACCTATGGGTGTATGTATTCATCACAATAAGATAAATGTGTGCACCCACTGTATGCCATGTAGATGGCAATTAACCTAGAAAAACCCATCGCCACACAGGACAGTGCCCGCTGGGTTCTAAAGTGACAAACTCGGATCAGAACTCCTAGCCCTGCATCAATGCCAGTTTCATTCAATTATGACTGTCACCTTTTAGTACCTCTGTGGCATTTCGAATGCACATGATGTGTCACTGCTGGCACTTCCTTCACACACAACACATTTCTCTCAAATGCTTGAGATGGACTCCTCCGCGAAACACAGCTGAGTACTGGGCAGGACTCCGTCCTATTGCAGGTGGCCCCTAGTGTAGCTCCACACCACAACCAGTTCTGGAGGAATGTGAGTTAGGAGTTGCCTCCAGTTAGTGTTGGGGACAATTCACTGTGACTTTCTGATAGATATCTAACAGTTCACTTGCCAGACTCTTGCTAAGAATACACAATGCCATTTTCATGTCGAAAATCTACCTCCCATGACTCATGCCATCTATGATTATTGCATGGAGGCAAGAAACATTGTACGTTGAAAGGGAACAAAGACGTCATCATCAGGACGCAGCACCTGGGTGGCACCGAATCCCCTTCCTGTGAGGATGAGAGAGGTTGTGCATTGTAAGTCAGGGAAAGAGAAAATCATTGAAGTGACGTGGCACGGCCACTCGTATCCCTCTAGAACACTCGGGGAGAAAATTGGTCATGGTTTCTTTGGAAGGGCTTTGGAAAAAATCAAGTCAACGGTTGTACTTTAAGGCAATATATATATAAACTAATTTTGAGTGTTGTTTGGAGCAGGACTACTCTGATTAAGATGTATTTTAGGAAAATTTGATTATCATTTAGGTTTCAATATTTTGACTGCAAGCCGAAAAGAATGAGACAGCTTGAATATAAAATGTCACTTGTTTACCCCTGGAACTTCCTACTAGGGAAAAGTTTATCCTAGCAGTCTCCTTCAATCTCCATGATAGTTTACCCCTTGTGCTGCAGGGAACCCTGATGTGTAGGATGACATGTTAAAACGATTATCACCAACAGCTGGGCTTCAAGAGTTAATCAAGTGCCACCGAGTGGGATAGACGTGTTAGTAAGCTCTGAGAGCTTTTCCAGGACATAACGATGACAACAATTCAGAGTAGCAGAGGAGGACACAGGCAAGGCAGCCAGGTCACGTGGTGCTCAGGTGGAGGTTTCAAGGTCAGGAGAAGGAGTATGACATGTATCCCTGTGTCCAGCCTTGCCCACACTTGAGATGTTGTTTTGCTGTTTCTTGGATGGGGATTCGATAGGACACTATCATGTTGCTGGAGCAAACACTTTATCAACATCTTCTTTACAACCCGGAGAGTGGAGCTCCCTCCTGTTCTGTGGTCTTCATTATCTGCCTGTGGCACAACCAGACCCTTTGTACTTTACTGACCCCTTCCTTCATGGCTTTCTGTTTTGATTGCTTCTTTCATTCTATGTGATTCCTTCTACCTCACTTTCCCTACCCCACTCTCTCACTCTCACTCGTTTTATTCTTTCTTTAGTTTGTCTCCTTTTTATCCGTTTTCACTTATTTTTTTTTAATGTGCTTTACATACTCAACATGAAGTCCAACCTCTGAACGTTCCTAAGTATATAGTACAGTAGAGTTCCCTATATGTACATAGTTGTACAGGCCATCTCTACATGTTCTTCATCTCTCATTGCCGAAACTGTACACCCATTCACAGTAACTCCATATACCCACCCCACTCTCGGCAAGGTGAAATACTTTCTGTTTCTATGAGTTGGACTAGTTTACATACTCATTTCAATGGAATCATAAAGTATTTCACTTTGTTTATTTCTGAGAATGGCTTGTCTCACATAGAATAGGTTGACTCAAGATGCTTCAAATGGCAGGATTCCCTTCTTTCTCAAGGTGAATAATATTGCATTAAATGTATTTTCATTATGCTTTCCTCTGTCCATTGACAGTAGGGCTGGTTCTTGATATAGGTTTTTATGAGCAAAGCAGCCGTGATCAGGGCCATGCAGTTACCTCCTGGAGATCCTGATTTCAATTGCTTGGGATGGATAAACAGAAGTGCGATTAGTGCATCTATTTGCAATATTTTGAGGAACTTCAATACTGTTTCCACAATGGGTTCACATTTAATATTCCCATTTGGCTTTCATAGTGGGAAGGCATGGGCTGAGGTACACAGGGTCCCTGTGTCTCCGGGTGCCTTCTGGCCTGGAGAGTGGTAGCCGCGACCCAGTCGATGAGTGGGTGGGATGAACATGGATGAAAGATTAGGAGGGTCTGGGGTCAGGTCACAAGCTGTGACTAATGAAGTGTCTCTCTCAGAGGACATGGGGAATTGTTTCTTGCCTCTTAGTTCTGGAGGGATGAAGGGGCAGTTGGATCCTGTGTTGAGGTGAGGGAAGTCTTCGGCAGGGATGTGGACACTCAGAACCCATGCAGTCACTGCACGTGCAGAAGGGTGCTCACATCAGTCGTCAGCAGACAGTGGAGGTTCGGCCTTAATACATTGAATTACGAATTACCAATGCACCAGGGCAGAAGGCCGCTTTCCCGGGTCAGGTACATGAATTGCTCATCAGAGTAGGTGAATGAAACGGAAGCTATTTTTGGCAAACCCGTCATATGGGAGTTGGTTCTCATATGGCAGAATGTTCTTTATTGGCGTCGGAGGCCCTCAGACTGCTCGTCACTCAGGGTGGTTTTCTGGTGAGGGGACACATGGTGAGAAGTAGCTGAGTGTGTGACGTCATTAGGGGCAGAGAGCCACCATTGTGGTCTCCCCTTGACTTTCAGAGGGTCTTGGTGTGGAGAAAATTGTTGTATTTGGGTCATGGACTGAAACGTGGAAGGCGGAGCTGTGTTGTGGATTTGGACTCCTCATGGCTGCACCACTTGCTCCCGGGCATCATCTCTCCCTTGCAGGAACCTTGGGGCATGGAGACTTGAAGGTTGATGTTGTTCAGGGGTCCCAGGCATGATCTCAGTTGTCTCGGGGTCTCTGATCTCTATGCCCAGGACATCAACCAAATAGTGGTACTCGATCTATCACATAGCAGTGTTGTGAGTCAGGGACAGTTGCTTACTCACGCGAGGTTTCTAAGCCCTCCAGTGTAAAATATGGGTCACGACCCTAACTTGCCTCCCTTGAGGTGGCGCTGGTGTGGGCATCGCAAGAGATGATACCAGATACTCTCCACGAGCTGTAAAGCATCACACCCAGATAGAGGGTGAAAAGTCACCTCCCACGTGCCCTTTCAGTGGAGCCATCCAAGTATCCTATCTGAACTTCACGTCTACAAGTGTCTAGCTCATTCTTGCAGCCATTCAATGATTGGAAAGTCAGAGCAATTACACAACACCAGTCTTTTATTTGCCTGGAGGCTTCACCGGTATTTAATTTTGTTTAGACTCATCACATAATACTAACAAGGAGGTCCTCTTCACATTTTCTCACTTCAAAATGGGGCACTGAGTCCAAGTGCGGTCTCCATGTCTTTCAGATACGTGCAAGTTCTGTAAACGATTGGAACTCAGTGTACTACGCGTAGTCTCTGTGTTTTGTTGCGTTTCTAGAATGCCTCAGCTCATTCAAGATTTTTCCTACAAAACCTGTGTGTTGGGGATTTGGTTGCTCAGCAAACTACAAGATATATCTAGGTCCATCTTTAAGTCTACTGGGTCACCTGCTCAGCTAGCTGGTGAATTAAGGGAACAATAGTTGGAAGTGTGAATAAATTATTCCTAATGTACCTATGGTCTCCTGCCACTAAGATGTCACAGGGTCTATCTATTGTTGTGTATTTCTCAGGAAGTAGCAGCGATGATGAGGGAAGTTGTCTTCCCATAAACAGAACCCACTCATCAGTTTCCAGCCAGAGATGGGAAAGAAGAGTGCGTGAGCGGCCACGCCTCAAGTTCTACCCTGACAGGGACCCTGCAGAAGGTATTGCGGATCTATGCTCATTAGGTTAATTCAGAATTAAGACTTTTGTGTCCCAGTTTTAACAGAAAACTGTAAAAATGCTGAGCCACGTTCTTCTTTTATGCCTGCAAATTTAAGTATCTTCACGAAATTAGTACTGCTGTAACTATGAAGTCTAGATGCATTGACAACTCAAAATATCGTTCACGTTGAATAGTAAACAATGTCCTGAGTTAATGCTCACATTAGCTGAGTGTTTACCTTTTGCTGGATAGATCCCTCTGGAATACAATATCTCCGGATTTGGAAACATGGATACACCTTGTTGAGAACAGGTTGGGATTCACAAAGGAGTTGACAAGACGATACACAACGTTCCCACAGCCCACCAAGCCAGTGCCCCCTATTCATAATACTTCACCTTCCTGTGATACGCTTGTTACAGTCATTGCAATGACACCAATGTTTTATTGATTAAAATGTGCACAGTTCGGGTTAAGGTTCACGTATGCTGCGGTGACATTCTATAAGTTGGGCGAAGATCATAAGATTAGGTGTCACTGTGGGAGGATCCCAGGATATCAGCACACGGATGTCATAGCGACATGCTTCACAACAGCCAACAGTTGCAAACTTTTCCAAAGTCCATCAAGTGATGAGTGGATAAATACAGTCTGATATATACCCAGAGTGGACGGTCGTTCAGTCGTGAACGGGAATTGAACTTTGAAATATGCTACAACGTAAAAAGACACTGAAAAAATATCGTGCTTAGTAACACCAGGCAGACACAGAGAGACAAATAATGTGTGATTCCACTTCCATGAGGTCCCTGCTACAGGCAGATTCACAGTTGAGAGACAAGGAGAGATAACAATGGTTGGAAGGAGGGAGAAAATAGAGTGATTTCTTAAAGGGAACTGAGGTGGATATGATGAACAAGATTGGATCTAGATAGTAGTGACGAGTCTGTAGCGTTGTACATATAAAACATGCTCCAGACCTATATAGTCAGAAATTATGAAAAGCAGCATAAATCGCATTTCTTTCTCATCACTGTCATAAAGTTAAGAAAATCCAATAATAGAGATGATGAAGAGAGGACCGCATATATGAATTCATGGAAAACTGAAATGGTCTTGTAACATTTCAGGAAAAAGGATGACTGTGTTGTGTTTTAAAATGCGCAGAAAAATTCATGAAAATCTCTCACTGAAACACAACATGCATTTATTTGTCTACCCGTTTTAAGAGTATTTCAAATGAATTACATTCTATTTAGCTAGACACCAAAGACCCCATGTCTCACTTCGTTCCTCGCCTCTCCTTGGCCTTGCTTCTTCCACCCAGGAGTTCAGCACGGCACATGTTCAGCTCATAGATATGAAAAACCCATAGCCACACAGTCTCTCTCACGTCCACATCAAGCTCATCTCCCTGAGTAGGTTTGAGTAGTATAACCGATGACACATTTACTCTGTGTTCTTGTAGTTCTCCCGGACATCCCAGAGGAAGATGAACTTCCTGATGATTGCAATGAGGACATCAAACCTATCACGGTAAGCTTGTTTTCCACCCTCTGAGACAGAAATCCTCTTTAATACACTCAATCAAACTAAGATTGAAAACGTTGGCATGTCCATTCCCAATAATACAGACAATCTTCTGGCCGAGGAGAATGTTGAGTGTGAATTTGTTACCAACTGATACTTGTTTTGAATATGCACTCAACGATGGCAGCATTAGTAACAGCATATATGGGAGTGATCTTTTTCCTATGTAGCATTTTTGTTTGTTTGTTTGTTTTGGAATACAACTGTGTAACTGGCAACCCAATATGCCTGTGTGAGATACTTCCTGCAGCAAAAGTTCATGGCTTTTGACCTGAGTACTTTAGCTTGATTTCTTGTTTTGGGTGCCCTTGAGCCACCACTGTTCCCATTGGTTTTCTATTGTCATTAAGGAAACCAAAGACCTGTGCAAACACAACCCACATGATCTGATCCTTGTCATATTTTCTATCATTTCAGGACAGTCCAGTGGACACAGCCTGTGGTACGTATTCTAGAATTCCTCATTTGGTGACAAAAAGTGGAGAACACGACAAAATAGGGGCTTTCTTGCTGGCTTTAAAATGCTGAGGCACTGTAATGTCAGCTTTTTGGTGGCCATGAGAACTGGGGATACGATGACAGAAACTGGCCTCTAGGTACTGAAGTGTTTCCAAGTTGTCCAGTTCCACTTTTGTTGTCCAATGTGCGGTTGTGGGAGTGACTGTCTCCATGTGTTTCCTTGAGTGTTATAGTTGTTTTGTGCGTGTGTGTGTATGTGTGTGTGTTTGGTAAAATTTTTGTGGGATGAGTGTTTCCTGAGATTAATATTCGTGTAAATTCCACAACTGTTGGTGCTCACTTTCTCAATAAAAATTTCCATTTCACTAGTCATTGTCACCCCAATAAACTTTAATTTAAAAAAAGAGAGCTCACACAAATACATTCCTATCTCATGGCATCATGAGCGGATACCTATGGGTGTATGTATTCATCACAATAAGATAAATGTGTGCACCCACTGTATGCCATGTAGATGGCAATTAACCTAGAAAAACCCATCGCCACACAGGACAGTGCCCGCTGCGTTCTAAAGTGACAAACTCGGATCAGAACTCCTAGCCCTGCATCAATGCCAGTTTCATTCAATTATGACTGTCACCTTTTAGTACCTCTGTGGCATTTCGAATGCACATGATGTGTCACTGCTGGCACTTCCTTCACACACAACACATTTCTCTCAAATGCTTGAGATGGACTCCTCCGCGAAACACAGCTGAGTACTGGGCAGGACTCCGTCCTATTGCAGGTGGCCCCTAGTGTAGCTCCACACCACAACCAGTTCTGGAGGAATGTGAGTTAGGAGTTGCCTCCAGTTAGTGTTGGGGACAATTCACTGTGACTTTCTGATAGATATCTAACAGTTCACTTGCCAGACTCTTGCTAAGAATACACAATGCCATTTTCATGTCGAAAATCTACCTCCCATGACTCATGCCATCTATGATTATTGCATGGAGGCAAGAAACATTGTACGTTGAAAGGGAACAAAGACGTCATCATCAGGACGCAGCACCTGGGTGGCACCGAATCCCCTTCCTGTGAGGATGAGAGAGGTTGTGCATTGTAAGTCAGGGAAAGAGAAAATCATTGAAGTGACGTGGCACGGCCACTCGTATCCCTCTAGAACACTCGGGGAGAAAATTGGTCATGGTTTCTTTGGAAGGGCTTTGGAAAAAATCAAGTCAACGGTTGTACTTTAAGGCAATATATATATAAACTAATTTTGAGTGTTGTTTGGAGCAGGACTACTCTGATTAAGATGTATTTTAGGAAAATTTGATTATCATTTAGGTTTCAATATTTTGACTGCAAGCCGAAAAGAATGAGACAGCTTGAATATAAAATGTCACTTGTTTACCCCTGGAACTTCCTACTAGGGAAAAGTTTATCCTAGCAGTCTCCTTCAATCTCCATGATAGTTTACCCCTTGTGCTGCAGGGAACCCTGATGTGTAGGATGACATGTTAAAACGATTATCACCAACAGCTGGGCTTCAAGAGTTAATCAAGTGCCACCGAGTGGGATAGACGTGTTAGTAAGCTCTGAGAGCTTTTCCAGGACATAACGATGACAACAATTCAGAGTAGCAGAGGAGGACACAGGCAAGGCAGCCAGGTCACGTGGTGCTCAGGTGGAGGTTTCAAGGTCAGGAGAAGGAGTATGACATGTATCCCTGTGTCCAGCCTTGCCCACACTTGAGATGTTGTTTTGCTGTTTCTTGGATGGGGATTCGATAGGACACTATCATGTTGCTGGAGCAAACACTTTATCAACATCTTCTTTACAACCCGGAGAGTGGAGCTCCCTCCTGTTCTGTGGTCTTCATTATCTGCCTGTGGCACAACCAGACCCTTTGTACTTTACTGACCCCTTCCTTCATGGCTTTCTGTTTTGATTGCTTCTTTCATTCTATGTGATTCCTTCTACCTCACTTTCCCTACCCCACTCTCTCACTCTCACTCGTTTTATTCTTTCTTTAGTTTGTCTCCTTTTTATCCGTTTTCACTTATTTTTTTTTAATGTGCTTTACATACTCAACATGAAGTCCAACCTCTGAACGTTCCTAAGTATATAGTACAGTAGAGTTCCCTATATGTACATAGTTGTACAGGCCATCTCTACATGTTCTTCATCTCTCATTGCCGAAACTGTACACCCATTCACAGTAACTCCATATACCCACCCCACTCTCGGCAAGGTGAAATACTTTCTGTTTCTATGAGTTGGACTAGTTTACATACTCATTTCAATGGAATCATAAAGTATTTCACTTTGTTTATTTCTGAGAATGGCTTGTCTCACATAGAATAGGTTGACTCAAGATGCTTCAAATGGCAGGATTCCCTTCTTTCTCAAGGTGAATAATATTGCATTAAATGTATTTTCATTATGCTTTCCTCTGTCCATTGACAGTAGGGCTGGTTCTTGATATAGGTTTTTATGAGCAAAGCAGCCGTGATCAGGGCCATGCAGTTACCTCCTGGAGATCCTGATTTCAATTGCTTGGGATGGATAAACAGAAGTGCGATTAGTGCATCTATTTGCAATATTTTGAGGAACTTCAATACTGTTTCCACAATGGGTTCACATTTAATATTCCCATTTGGCTTTCATAGTGGGAAGGCATGGGCTGAGGTACACAGGGTCCCTGTGTCTCCGGGTGCCTTCTGGCCTGGAGAGTGGTAGCCGCGACCCAGTCGATGAGTGGGTGGGATGAACATGGATGAAAGATTAGGAGGGTCTGGGGTCAGGTCACAAGCTGTGACTAATGAAGTGTCTCTCTCAGAGGACATGGGGAATTGTTTCTTGCCTCTTAGTTCTGGAGGGATGAAGGGGCAGTTGGATCCTGTGTTGAGGTGAGGGAAGTCTTCGGCAGGGATGTGGACACTCAGAACCCATGCAGTCACTGCACGTGCAGAAGGGTGCTCACATCAGTCGTCAGCAGACAGTGGAGGTTCGGCCTTAATACATTGAATTACGAATTACCAATGCACCAGGGCAGAAGGCCGCTTTCCCGGGTCAGGTACATGAATTGCTCATCAGAGTAGGTGAATGAAACGGAAGCTATTTTTGGCAAACCCGTCATATGGGAGTTGGTTCTCATATGGCAGAATGTTCTTTATTGGCGTGGGAGGCCCTCAGACTGCTCGTCACTCAGGGTGGTTTTCTGGTGAGGGGACACATGGTGAGAAGTAGCTGAGTGTGTGACGTCATTAGGGGCAGAGAGCCACCATTGTGGTCTCCCCTTGACTTTCAGAGGGTCTTGGTGTGGAGAAAATTGTTGTATTTGGGTCATGGACTGAAACGTGGAAGGCGGAGCTGTGTTGTGGATTTGGACTCCTCATGGCTGCACCACTTGCTCCCGGGCATCATCTCTCCCTTGCAGGAACCTTGGGGCATGGAGACTTGAAGGTTGATGTTGTTCAGGGGTCCCAGGCATGATCTCAGTTGTCTCGGGGTCTCTGATCTCTATGCCCAGGACATCAACCAAATAGTGGTACTCGATCTATCACATAGCAGTGTTGTGAGTCAGGGACAGTTGCTTACTCACGCGAGGTTTCTAAGCCCTCCAGTGTAAAATATGGGTCACGACCCTAACTTGCCTCCCTTGAGGTGGCGCTGGTGTGGGCATCGCAAGAGATGATACCAGATACTCTCCACGAGCTGTAAAGCATCACACCCAGATAGAGGGTGAAAAGTCACCTCCCACGTGCCCTTTCAGTGGAGCCATCCAAGTATCCTATCTGAACTTCACGTCTACAAGTGTCTAGCTCATTCTTGCAGCCATTCAATGATTGGAAAGTCAGAGCAATTACACAACACCAGTCTTTTATTTGCCTGGAGGCTTCACCGGTATTTAATTTTGTTTAGACTCATCACATAATACTAACAAGGAGGTCCTCTTCACATTTTCTCACTTCAAAATGGGGCACTGAGTCCAAGTGCGGTCTCCATGTCTTTCAGATACGTGCAAGTTCTGTAAACGATTGGAACTCAGTGTACTACGCGTAGTCTCTGTGTTTCGTTGCGTTTCTAGAATGCCTCAGCTCATTCAAGATTTTTCCTACAAAACCTGTGTGTTGGGGATTTGGTTGCTCAGCAAACTACAAGATATATCTAGGTCCATCTTTAAGTCTACTGGGTCACCTGCTCAGCTAGCTGGTGAATTAAGGGAACAATAGTTGGAAGTGTGAATAAATTATTCCTAATGTACCTATGGTCTCCTGCCACTAAGATGTCACAGGGTCTATCTATTGTTGTGTATTTCTCAGGAAGTAGCAGCGATGATGAGGGAAGTTGTCTTCCCATAAACAGAACCCACTCATCAGTTTCCAGCCAGAGATGGGAAAGAAGAGTGCGTGAGCGGCCACGCCTCAAGTTCTACCCTGACAGGGACCCTGCAGAAGGTATTGCGGATCTATGCTCATTAGGTTAATTCAGAATTAAGACTTTTGTGTCCCAGTTTTAACAGAAAACTGTAAAAATGCTGAGCCACGTTCTTCTTTTATGCCTGCAAATTTAAGTATCTTCACGAAATTAGTACTGCTGTAACTATGAAGTCTAGATGCATTGACAACTCAAAATATCGTTCACGTTGAATAGTAAACAATGTCCTGAGTTAATGCTCACATTAGCTGAGTGTTTACCTTTTGCTGGATAGATCCCTCTGGAATACAATATCTCCGGATTTGGAAACATGGATACACCTTGTTGAGAACAGGTTGGGATTCACAAAGGAGTTGACAAGACGATACACAACGTTCCCACAGCCCACCAAGCCAGTGCCCCCTATTCATAATACTTCACCTTCCTGTGATACGCTTGTTACAGTCATTGCAATGACACCAATGTTTTATTGATTAAAATGTGCACAGTTCGGGTTAAGGTTCACGTATGCTGCGGTGACATTCTATAAGTTGGGCGAAGATCATAAGATTAGGTGTCACTGTGGGAGGATCCCAGGATATCAGCACACGGATGTCATAGCGACATGCTTCACAACAGCCAACAGTTGCAAACTTTTCCAAAGTCCATCAAGTGATGAGTGGATAAATACAGTCTGATATATACCCAGAGTGGACGGTCGTTCAGTCGTGAACGGGAATTGAACTTTGAAATATGCTACAACGTAAAAAGACACTGAAAAAATATCGTGCTTAGTAACACCAGGCAGACACAGAGAGACAAATAATGTGTGATTCCACTTCCATGAGGTCCCTGCTACAGGCAGATTCACAGTTGAGAGACAAGGAGAGATAACAATGGTTGGAAGGAGGGAGAAAATAGAGTGATTTCTTAAAGGGAACTGAGGTGGATATGATGAACAAGATTGGATCTAGATAGTAGTGACGAGTCTGTAGCGTTGTACATATAAAACATGCTCCAGACCTATATAGTCAGAAATTATGAAAAGCAGCATAAATCGCATTTCTTTCTCATCACTGTCATAAAGTTAAGAAAATCCAATAATAGAGATGATGAAGAGAGGACCGCATATATGAATTCATGGAAAACTGAAATGGTCTTGTAACATTTCAGGAAAAAGGATGACTGTGTTGTGTTTTAAAATGCGCAGAAAAATTCATGAAAATCTCTCACTGAAACACAACATGCATTTATTTGTCTACCCGTTTTAAGAGTATTTCAAATGAATTACATTCTATTTAGCTAGACACCAAAGACCCCATGTCTCACTTCGTTCCTCGCCTCTCCTTGGCCTTGCTTCTTCCACCCAGGAGTTCAGCACGGCACATGTTCAGCTCATAGATATGAAAAACCCATAGCCACACAGTCTCTCTCACGTCCACATCAAGCTCATCTCCCTGAGTAGGTTTGAGTAGTATAACCGATGACACATTTACTCTGTGTTCTTGTAGTTCTCCCGGACATCCCAGAGGAAGATGAACTTCCTGATGATTGCAATGAGGACATCAAACCTATCACGGTAAGCTTGTTTTCCACCCTCTGAGACAGAAATCCTCTTTAATACACTCAATCAAACTAAGATTGAAAACGTTGGCATGTCCATTCCCAATAATACAGACAATCTTCTGGCCGAGGAGAATGTTGAGTGTGAATTTGTTACCAACTGATACTTGTTTTGAATATGCACTCAACGATGGCAGCATTAGTAACAGCATATATGGGAGTGATCTTTTTCCTATGTAGCATTTTTGTTTGTTTGTTTGTTTTGGAATACAACTGTGTAACTGGCAACCCAATATGCCTGTGTGAGATACTTCCTGCAGCAAAAGTTCATGGCTTTTGACCTGAGTACTTTAGCTTGATTTCTTGTTTTGGGTGCCCTTGAGCCACCACTGTTCCCATTGGTTTTCTATTGTCATTAAGGAAACCAAAGACCTGTGCAAACACAACCCACATGATCTGATCCTTGTCATATTTTCTATCATTTCAGGACAGTCCAGTGGACACAGCCTGTGGTACGTATTCTAGAATTCCTCATTTGGTGACAAAAAGTGGAGAACACGACAAAATAGGGGCTTTCTTGCTGGCTTTAAAATGCTGAGGCACTGTAATGTCAGCTTTTTGGTGGCCATGAGAACTGGGGATACGATGACAGAAACTGGCCTCTAGGTACTGAAGTGTTTCCAAGTTGTCCAGTTCCACTTTTGTTGTCCAATGTGCGGTTGTGGGAGTGACTGTCTCCATGTGTTTCCTTGAGTGTTATAGTTGTTTTGTGCGTGTGTGTGTATGTGTGTGTGTTTGGTAAAATTTTTGTGGGATGAGTGTTTCCTGAGATTAATATTCGTGTAAATTCCACAACTGTTGGTGCTCACTTTCTCAATAAAAATTTCCATTTCACTAGTCATTGTCACCCCAATAAACTTTAATTTAAAAAAAGAGAGCTCACACAAATACATTCCTATCTCATGGCATCATGAGCGGATACCTATGGGTGTATGTATTCATCACAATAAGATAAATGTGTGCACCCACTGTATGCCATGTAGATGGCAATTAACCTAGAAAAACCCATCGCCACACAGGACAGTGCCCGCTGGGTTCTAAAGTGACAAACTCGGATCAGAACTCCTAGCCCTGCATCAATGCCAGTTTCATTCAATTATGACTGTCACCTTTTAGTACCTCTGTGGCATTTCGAATGCACATGATGTGTCACTGCTGGCACTTCCTTCACACACAACACATTTCTCTCAAATGCTTGAGATGGACTCCTCCGCGAAACACAGCTGAGTACTGGGCAGGACTCCGTCCTATTGCAGTTGGCCCCTAGTGTAGCTCCACACCACAACCAGTTCTGGAGGAATGTGAGTTAGGAGTTGCCTCCAGTTAGTGTTGGGGACAATTCACTGTGACTTTCTGATAGATATCTAACAGTTCACTTGCCAGACTCTTGCTAAGAATACACAATGCCATTTTCATGTCGAAAATCTACCTCCCATGACTCATGCCATCTATGATTATTGCATGGAGGCAAGAAACATTGTACGTTGAAAGGGAACAAAGACGTCATCATCAGGACGCAGCACCTGGGTGGCACCGAATCCCCTTCCTGTGAGGATGAGAGAGGTTGTGCATTGTAAGTCAGGGAAAGAGAAAATCATTGAAGTGACGTGGCACGGCCACTCGTATCCCTCTAGAACACTCGGGGAGAAAATTGGTCATGGTTTCTTTGGAAGGGCTTTGGAAAAAATCAAGTCAACGGTTGTACTTTAAGGCAATATATATATAAACTAATTTTGAGTGTTGTTTGGAGCAGGACTACTCTGATTAAGATGTATTTTAGGAAAATTTGATTATCATTTAGGTTTCAATATTTTGACTGCAAGCCGAAAAGAATGAGACAGCTTGAATATAAAATGTCACTTGTTTACCCCTGGAACTTCCTACTAGGGAAAAGTTTATCCTAGCAGTCTCCTTCAATCTCCATGATAGTTTACCCCTTGTGCTGCAGGGAACCCTGATGTGTAGGATGACATGTTAAAACGATTATCACCAACAGCTGGGCTTCAAGAGTTAATCAAGTGCCACCGAGTGGGATAGACGTGTTAGTAAGCTCTGAGAGCTTTTCCAGGACATAACGATGACAACAATTCAGAGTAGCAGAGGAGGACACAGGCAAGGCAGCCAGGTCACGTGGTGCTCAGGTGGAGGTTTCAAGGTCAGGAGAAGGAGTATGACATGTATCCCTGTGTCCAGCCTTGCCCACACTTGAGATGTTGTTTTGCTGTTTCTTGGATGGGGATTCGATAGGACACTATCATGTTGCTGGAGCAAACACTTTATCAACATCTTCTTTACAACCCGGAGAGTGGAGCTCCCTCCTGTTCTGTGGTCTTCATTATCTGCCTGTGGCACAACCAGACCCTTTGTACTTTACTGACCCCTTCCTTCATGGCTTTCTGTTTTGATTGCTTCTTTCATTCTATGTGATTCCTTCTACCTCACTTTCCCTACCCCACTCTCTCACTCTCACTCGTTTTATTCTTTCTTTAGTTTGTCTCCTTTTTATCCGTTTTCACTTATTTTTTTTTAATGTGCTTTACATACTCAACATGAAGTCCAACCTCTGAACGTTCCTAAGTATATAGTACAGTAGAGTTCCCTATATGTACATAGTTGTACAGGCCATCTCTACATGTTCTTCATCTCTCATTGCCGAAACTGTACACCCATTCACAGTAACTCCATATACCCACCCCACTCTCGGCAAGGTGAAATACTTTCTGTTTCTATGAGTTGGACTAGTTTACATACTCATTTCAATGGAATCATAAAGTATTTCACTTTGTTTATTTCTGAGAATGGCTTGTCTCACATAGAATAGGTTGACTCAAGATGCTTCAAATGGCAGGATTCCCTTCTTTCTCAAGGTGAATAATATTGCATTAAATGTATTTTCATTATGCTTTCCTCTGTCCATTGACAGTAGGGCTGGTTCTTGATATAGGTTTTTATGAGCAAAGCAGCCGTGATCAGGGCCATGCAGTTACCTCCTGGAGATCCTGATTTCAATTGCTTGGGATGGATAAACAGAAGTGCGATTAGTGCATCTATTTGCAATATTTTGAGGAACTTCAATACTGTTTCCACAATGGGTTCACATTTAATATTCCCATTTGGCTTTCATAGTGGGAAGGCATGGGCTGAGGTACACAGGGTCCCTGTGTCTCCGGGTGCCTTCTGGCCTGGAGAGTGGTAGCCGCGACCCAGTCGATGAGTGGGTGGGATGAACATGGATGAAAGATTAGGAGGGTCTGGGGTCAGGTCACAAGCTGTGACTAATGAAGTGTCTCTCTCAGAGGACATGGGGAATTGTTTCTTGCCTCTTAGTTCTGGAGGGATGAAGGGGCAGTTGGATCCTGTGTTGAGGTGAGGGAAGTCTTCGGCAGGGATGTGGACACTCAGAACCCATGCAGTCACTGCACGTGCAGAAGGGTGCTCACATCAGTCGTCAGCAGACAGTGGAGGTTCGGCCTTAATACATTGAATTACGAATTACCAATGCACCAGGGCAGAAGGCCGCTTTCCCGGGTCAGGTACATGAATTGCTCATCAGAGTAGGTGAATGAAACGGAAGCTATTTTTGGCAAACCCGTCATATGGGAGTTGGTTCTCATATGGCAGAATGTTCTTTATTGGCGTGGGAGGCCCTCAGACTGCTCGTCACTCAGGGTGGTTTTCTGGTGAGGGGACACATGGTGAGAAGTAGCTGAGTGTGTGACGTCATTAGGGGCAGAGAGCCACCATTGTGGTCTCCCCTTGACTTTCAGAGGGTCTTGGTGTGGAGAAAATTGTTGTATTTGGGTCATGGACTGAAACGTGGAAGGCGGAGCTGTGTTGTGGATTTGGACTCCTCATGGCTGCACCACTTGCTCCCGGGCATCATCTCTCCCTTGCAGGAACCTTGGGGCATGGAGACTTGAAGGTTGATGTTGTTCAGGGGTCCCAGGCATGATCTCAGTTGTCTCGGGGTCTCTGATCTCTATGCCCAGGACATCAACCAAATAGTGGTACTCGATCTATCACATAGCAGTGTTGTGAGTCAGGGACAGTTGCTTACTCACGCGAGGTTTCTAAGCCCTCCAGTGTAAAATATGGGTCACGACCCTAACTTGCCTCCCTTGAGGTGGCGCTGGTGTGGGCATCGCAAGAGATGATACCAGATACTCTCCACGAGCTGTAAAGCATCACACCCAGATAGAGGGTGAAAAGTCACCTCCCACGTGCCCTTTCAGTGGAGCCATCCAAGTATCCTATCTGAACTTCACGTCTACAAGTGTCTAGCTCATTCTTGCAGCCATTCAATGATTGGAAAGTCAGAGCAATTACACAACACCAGTCTTTTATTTGCCTGGAGGCTTCACCGGTATTTAATTTTGTTTAGACTCATCACATAATACTAACAAGGAGGTCCTCTTCACATTTTCTCACTTCAAAATGGGGCACTGAGTCCAAGTGCGGTCTCCATGTCTTTCAGATACGTGCAAGTTCTGTAAACGATTGGAACTCAGTGTACTACGCGTAGTCTCTGTGTTTCGTTGCGTTTCTAGAATGCCTCAGCTCATTCAAGATTTTTCCTACAAAACCTGTGTGTTGGGGATTTGGTTGCTCAGCAAACTACAAGATATATCTAGGTCCATCTTTAAGTCTACTGGGTCACCTGCTCAGCTAGCTGGTGAATTAAGGGAACAATAGTTGGAAGTGTGAATAAATTATTCCTAATGTACCTATGGTCTCCTGCCACTAAGATGTCACAGGGTCTATCTATTGTTGTGTATTTCTCAGGAAGTAGCAGCGATGATGAGGGAAGTTGTCTTCCCATAAACAGAACCCACTCATCAGTTTCCAGCCAGAGATGGGAAAGAAGAGTGCGTGAGCGGCCACGCCTCAAGTTCTACCCTGACAGGGACCCTGCAGAAGGTATTGCGGATCTATGCTCATTAGGTTAATTCAGAATTAAGACTTTTGTGTCCCAGTTTTAACAGAAAACTGTAAAAATGCTGAGCCACGTTCTTCTTTTATGCCTGCAAATTTAAGTATCTTCACGAAATTAGTACTGCTGTAACTATGAAGTCTAGATGCATTGACAACTCAAAATATCGTTCACGTTGAATAGTAAACAATGTCCTGAGTTAATGCTCACATTAGCTGAGTGTTTACCTTTTGCTGGATAGATCCCTCTGGAATACAATATCTCCGGATTTGGAAACATGGATACACCTTGTTGAGAACAGGTTGGGATTCACAAAGGAGTTGACAAGACGATACACAACGTTCCCACAGCCCACCAAGCCAGTGCCCCCTATTCATAATACTTCACCTTCCTGTGATACGCTTGTTACAGTCATTGCAATGACACCAATGTTTTATTGATTAAAATGTGCACAGTTCGGGTTAAGGTTCACGTATGCTGCGGTGACATTCTATAAGTTGGGCGAAGATCATAAGATTAGGTGTCACTGTGGGAGGATCCCAGGATATCAGCACACGGATGTCATAGCGACATGCTTCACAACAGCCAACAGTTGCAAACTTTTCCAAAGTCCATCAAGTGATGAGTGGATAAATACAGTCTGATATATACCCAGAGTGGACGGTCGTTCAGTCGTGAACGGGAATTGAACTTTGAAATATGCTACAACGTAAAAAGACACTGAAAAAATATCGTGCTTAGTAACACCAGGCAGACACAGAGAGACAAATAATGTGTGATTCCACTTCCATGAGGTCCCTGCTACAGGCAGATTCACAGTTGAGAGACAAGGAGAGATAACAATGGTTGGAAGGAGGGAGAAAATAGAGTGATTTCTTAAAGGGAACTGAGGTGGATATGATGAACAAGATTGGATCTAGATAGTAGTGACGAGTCTGTAGCGTTGTACATATAAAACATGCTCCAGACCTATATAGTCAGAAATTATGAAAAGCAGCATAAATCGCATTTCTTTCTCATCACTGTCATAAAGTTAAGAAAATCCAATAATAGAGATGATGAAGAGAGGACCGCATATATGAATTCATGGAAAACTGAAATGGTCTTGTAACATTTCAGGAAAAAGGATGACTGTGTTGTGTTTTAAAATGCGCAGAAAAATTCATGAAAATCTCTCACTGAAACACAACATGCATTTATTTGTCTACCCGTTTTAAGAGTATTTCAAATGAATTACATTCTATTTAGCTAGACACCAAAGACCCCATGTCTCACTTCGTTCCTCGCCTCTCCTTGGCCTTGCTTCTTCCACCAAGGAGTTCAGCACGGCACATGTTCAGCTCATAGATATGAAAAACCCATAGCCACACAGTCTCTCTCACGTCCACATCAAGCTCATCTCCCTGAGTAGGTTTGAGTAGTATAACCGATGACACATTTACTCTGTGTTCTTGTAGTTCTCCCGGACATCCCAGAGGAAGATGAACTTCCTGATGATTGCAATGAGGACATCAAACCTATCACGGTAAGCTTGTTTTCCACCCTCTGAGACAGAAATCCTCTTTAATACACTCAATCAAACTAAGATTGAAAACGTTGGCATGTCCATTCCCAATAATACAGACAATCTTCTGGCCGAGGAGAATGTTGAGTGTGAATTTGTTACCAACTGATACTTGTTTTGAATATGCACTCAACGATGGCAGCATTAGTAACAGCATATATGGGAGTGATCTTTTTCCTATGTAGCATTTTTGTTTGTTTGTTTGTTTTGGAATACAACTGTGTAACTGGCAACCCAATATGCCTGTGTGAGATACTTCCTGCAGCAAAAGTTCATGGCTTTTGACCTGAGTACTTTAGCTTGATTTCTTGTTTTGGGTGCCCTTGAGCCACCACTGTTCCCATTGGTTTTCTATTGTCATTAAGGAAACCAAAGACCTGTGCAAACACAACCCACATGATCTGATCCTTGTCATATTTTCTATCATTTCAGGACAGTCCAGTGGACACAGCCTGTGGTACGTATTCTAGAATTCCTCATTTGGTGACAAAAAGTGGAGAACACGACAAAATAGGGGCTTTCTTGCTGGCTTTAAAATGCTGAGGCACTGTAATGTCAGCTTTTTGGTGGCCATGAGAACTGGGGATACGATGACAGAAACTGGCCTCTAGGTACTGAAGTGTTTCCAAGTTGTCCAGTTCCACTTTTGTTGTCCAATGTGCGGTTGTGGGAGTGACTGTCTCCATGTGTTTCCTTGAGTGTTATAGTTGTTTTGTGCGTGTGTGTGTATGTGTGTGTGTTTGGTAAAATTTTTGTGGGATGAGTGTTTCCTGAGATTAATATTCGTGTAAATTCCACAACTGTTGGTGCTCACTTTCTCAATAAAAATTTCCATTTCACTAGTCATTGTCACCCCAATAAACTTTAATTTAAAAAAAGAGAGCTCACACAAATACATTCCTATCTCATGGCATCATGAGCGGATACCTATGGGTGTATGTATTCATCACAATAAGATAAATGTGTGCACCCACTGTATGCCATGTAGATGGCAATTAACCTAGAAAAACCCATCGCCACACAGGACAGTGCCCGCTGGGTTCTAAAGTGACAAACTCGGATCAGAACTCCTAGCCCTGCATCAATGCCAGTTTCATTCAATTATGACTGTCACCTTTTAGTACCTCTGTGGCATTTCGAATGCACATGATGTGTCACTGCTGGCACTTCCTTCACACACAACACATTTCTCTCAAATGCTTGAGATGGACTCCTCCGCGAAACACAGCTGAGTACTGGGCAGGACTCCGTCCTATTGCAGGTGGCCCCTAGTGTAGCTCCACACCACAACCAGTTCTGGAGGAATGTGAGTTAGGAGTTGCCTCCAGTTAGTGTTGGGGACAATTCACTGTGACTTTCTGATAGATATCTAACAGTTCACTTGCCAGACTCTTGCTAAGAATACACAATGCCATTTTCATGTCGAAAATCTACCTCCCATGACTCATGCCATCTATGATTATTGCATGGAGGCAAGAAACATTGTACGTTGAAAGGGAACAAAGACGTCATCATCAGGACGCAGCACCTGGGTGGCACCGAATCCCCTTCCTGTGAGGATGAGAGAGGTTGTGCATTGTAAGTCAGGGAAAGAGAAAATCATTGAAGTGACGTGGCACGGCCACTCGTATCCCTCTAGAACACTCGGGGAGAAAATTGGTCATGGTTTCTTTGGAAGGGCTTTGGAAAAAATCAAGTCAACGGTTGTACTTTAAGGCAATATATATATAAACTAATTTTGAGTGTTGTTTGGAGCAGGACTACTCTGATTAAGATGTATTTTAGGAAAATTTGATTATCATTTAGGTTTCAATATTTTGACTGCAAGCCGAAAAGAATGAGACAGCTTGAATATAAAATGTCACTTGTTTACCCCTGGAACTTCCTACTAGGGAAAAGTTTATCCTAGCAGTCTCCTTCAATCTCCATGATAGTTTACCCCTTGTGCTGCAGGGAACCCTGATGTGTAGGATGACATGTTAAAACGATTATCACCAACAGCTGGGCTTCAAGAGTTAATCAAGTGCCACCGAGTGGGATAGACGTGTTAGTAAGCTCTGAGAGCTTTTCCAGGACATAACGATGACAACAATTCAGAGTAGCAGAGGAGGACACAGGCAAGGCAGCCAGGTCACGTGGTGCTCAGGTGGAGGTTTCAAGGTCAGGAGAAGGAGTATGACATGTATCCCTGTGTCCAGCCTTGCCCACACTTGAGATGTTGTTTTGCTGTTTCTTGGATGGGGATTCGATAGGACACTATCATGTTGCTGGAGCAAACACTTTATCAACATCTTCTTTACAACCCGGAGAGTGGAGCTCCCTCCTGTTCTGTGGTCTTCATTATCTGCCTGTGGCACAACCAGACCCTTTGTACTTTACTGACCCCTTCCTTCATGGCTTTCTGTTTTGATTGCTTCTTTCATTCTATGTGATTCCTTCTACCTCACTTTCCCTACCCCACTCTCTCACTCTCACTCGTTTTATTCTTTCTTTAGTTTGTCTCCTTTTTATCCGTTTTCACTTATTTTTTTTTAATGTGCTTTACATACTCAACATGAAGTCCAACCTCTGAACGTTCCTAAGTATATAGTACAGTAGAGTTCCCTATATGTACATAGTTGTACAGGCCATCTCTACATGTTCTTCATCTCTCATTGCCGAAACTGTACACCCATTCACAGTAACTCCATATACCCACCCCACTCTCGGCAAGGTGAAATACTTTCTGTTTCTATGAGTTGGACTAGTTTACATACTCATTTCAATGGAATCATAAAGTATTTCACTTTGTTTATTTCTGAGAATGGCTTGTCTCACATAGAATAGGTTGACTCAAGATGCTTCAAATGGCAGGATTCCCTTCTTTCTCAAGGTGAATAATATTGCATTAAATGTATTTTCATTATGCTTTCCTCTGTCCATTGACAGTAGGGCTGGTTCTTGATATAGGTTTTTATGAGCAAAGCAGCCGTGATCAGGGCCATGCAGTTACCTCCTGGAGATCCTGATTTCAATTGCTTGGGATGGATAAACAGAAGTGCGATTAGTGCATCTATTTGCAATATTTTGAGGAACTTCAATACTGTTTCCACAATGGGTTCACATTTAATATTCCCATTTGGCTTTCATAGTGGGAAGGCATGGGCTGAGGTACACAGGGTCCCTGTGTCTCCGGGTGCCTTCTGGCCTGGAGAGTGGTAGCCGCGACCCAGTCGATGAGTGGGTGGGATGAACATGGATGAAAGATTAGGAGGGTCTGGGGTCAGGTCACAAGCTGTGACTAATGAAGTGTCTCTCTCAGAGGACATGGGGAATTGTTTCTTGCCTCTTAGTTCTGGAGGGATGAAGGGGCAGTTGGATCCTGTGTTGAGGTGAGGGAAGTCTTCGGCAGGGATGTGGACACTCAGAACCCATGCAGTCACTGCACGTGCAGAAGGGTGCTCACATCAGTCGTCAGCAGACAGTGGAGGTTAGGCCTTAATACATTGAATTACGAATTACCAATGCACCAGGGCAGAAGGCCGCTTTCCCGGGTCAGGTACATGAATTGCTCATCAGAGTAGGTGAATGAAACGGAAGCTATTTTTGGCAAACCCGTCATATGGGAGTTGGTTCTCATATGGCAGAATGTTCTTTATTGGCGTCGGAGGCCCTCAGACTGCTCGTCACTCAGGGTGGTTTTCTGGTGAGGGGACACATGGTGAGAAGTAGCTGAGTGTGTGACGTCATTAGGGGCAGAGAGCCACCATTGTGGTCTCCCCTTGACTTTCAGAGGGTCTTGGTGTGGAGAAAATTGTTGTATTTGGGTCATGGACTGAAACGTGGAAGGCGGAGCTGTGTTGTGGATTTGGACTCCTCATGGCTGCACCACTTGCTCCCGGGCATCATCTCTCCCTTGCAGGAACCTTGGGGCATGGAGACTTGAAGGTTGATGTTGTTCAGGGGTCCCAGGCATGATCTCAGTTGTCTCGGGGTCTCTGATCTCTATGCCCAGGACATCAACCAAATAGTGGTACTCGATCTATCACATAGCAGTGTTGTGAGTCAGGGACAGTTGCTTACTCACGCGAGGTTTCTAAGCCCTCCAGTGTAAAATATGGGTCACGACCCTAACTTGCCTCCCTTGAGGTGGCGCTGGTGTGGGCATCGCAAGAGATGATACCAGATACTCTCCACGAGCTGTAAAGCATCACACCCAGATAGAGGGTGAAAAGTCACCTCCCACGTGCCCTTTCAGTGGAGCCATCCAAGTATCCTATCTGAACTTAACCTCTACAAGTGTCTAGCTCATTCTTGCAGCCATTCAATGATTGGAAAGTCAGAGCAATTACACAACACCAGTCTTTTATTTGCCTGGAGGCTTCACCGGTATTTAATTTTGTTTAGACTCATCACATAATACTAACAAGGAGGTCCTCTTCACATTTTCTCACTTCAAAATGGGGCACTGAGTCCAAGTGCGGTCTCCATGTCTTTCAGATACGTGCAAGTTCTGTAAACGATTGGAACTCAGTGTACTACGCGTAGTCTCTGTGTTTCGTTGCGTTTCTAGAATGCCTCAGCTCATTCAAGATTTTTCCTACAAAACCTGTGTGTTGGGGATTTGGTTGCTCAGCAAACTACAAGATATATCTAGGTCCATCTTTAAGTCTACTGGGTCACCTGCTCAGCTAGCTGGTGAATTAAGGGAACAATAGTTGGAAGTGTGAATAAATTATTCCTAATGTACCTATGGTCTCCTGCCACTAAGATGTCACAGGGTCTATCTATTGTTGTGTATTTCTCAGGAAGTAGCAGCGATGATGAGGGAAGTTGTCTTCCCATAAACAGAACCCACTCATCAGTTTCCAGCCAGAGATGGGAAAGAAGAGTGCGTGAGCGGCCACGCCTCAAGTTCTACCCTGACAGGGACCCTGCAGAAGGTATTGCGGATCTATGCTCATTAGGTTAATTCAGAATTAAGACTTTTGTGTCCCAGTTTTAACAGAAAACTGTAAAAATGCTGAGCCACGTTCTTCTTTTATGCCTGCAAATTTAAGTATCTTCACGAAATTAGTACTGCTGTAACTATGAAGTCTAGATGCATTGACAACTCAAAATATCGTTCACGTTGAATAGTAAACAATGTCCTGAGTTAATGCTCACATTAGCTGAGTGTTTACCTTTTGCTGGATAGATCCCTCTGGAATACAATATCTCCGGATTTGGAAACATGGATACACCTTGTTGAGAACAGGTTGGGATTCACAAAGGAGTTGACAAGACGATACACAACGTTCCCACAGCCCACCAAGCCAGTGCCCCCTATTCATAATACTTCACCTTCCTGTGATACGCTTGTTACAGTCATTGCAATGACACCAATGTTTTATTGATTAAAATGTGCACAGTTCGGGTTAAGGTTCACGTATGCTGCGGTGACATTCTATAAGTTGGGCGAAGATCATAAGATTAGGTGTCACTGTGGGAGGATCCCAGGATATCAGCACACGGATGTCATAGCGACATGCTTCACAACAGCCAACAGTTGCAAACTTTTCCAAAGTCCATCAAGTGATGAGTGGATAAATACAGTCTGATATATACCCAGAGTGGACGGTCGTTCAGTCGTGAACGGGAATTGAACTTTGAAATATGCTACAACGTAAAAAGACACTGAAAAAATATCGTGCTTAGTAACACCAGGCAGACACAGAGAGACAAATAATGTGTGATTCCACTTCCATGAGGTCCCTGCTACAGGCAGATTCACAGTTGAGAGACAAGGAGAGATAACAATGGTTGGAAGGAGGGAGAAAATAGAGTGATTTCTTAAAGGGAACTGAGGTGGATATGATGAACAAGATTGGATCTAGATAGTAGTGACGAGTCTGTAGCGTTGTACATATAAAACATGCTCCAGACCTATATAGTCAGAAATTATGAAAAGCAGCATAAATCGCATTTCTTTCTCATCACTGTCATAAAGTTAAGAAAATCCAATAATAGAGATGATGAAGAGAGGACCGCATATATGAATTCATGGAAAACTGAAATGGTCTTGTAACATTTCAGGAAAAAGGATGACTGTGTTGTGTTTTAAAATGCGCAGAAAAATTCATGAAAATCTCTCACTGAAACACAACATGCATTTATTTGTCTACCCGTTTTAAGAGTATTTCAAATGAATTACATTCTATTTAGCTAGACACCAAAGACCCCATGTCTCACTTCGTTCCTCGCCTCTCCTTGGCCTTGCTTCTTCCACCCAGGAGTTCAGCACGGCACATGTTCAGCTCATAGATATGAAAAACCCATAGCCACACAGTCTCTCTCACGTCCACATCAAGCTCATCTCCCTGAGTAGGTTTGAGTAGTATAACCGATGACACATTTACTCTGTGTTCTTGTAGTTCTCCCGGACATCCCAGAGGAAGATGAACTTCCTGATGATTGCAATGAGGACATCAAACCTATCACGGTAAGCTTGTTTTCCACCCTCTGAGACAGAAATCCTCTTTAATACACTCAATCAAACTAAGATTGAAAACGTTGGCATGTCCATTCCCAATAATACAGACAATCTTCTGGCCGAGGAGAATGTTGAGTGTGAATTTGTTACCAACTGATACTTGTTTTGAATATGCACTCAACGATGGCAGCATTAGTAACAGCATATATGGGAGTGATCTTTTTCCTATGTAGCATTTTTGTTTGTTTGTTTGTTTTGGAATACAACTGTGTAACTGGCAACCCAATATGCCTGTGTGAGATACTTCCTGCAGCAAAAGTTCATGGCTTTTGACCTGAGTACTTTAGCTTGATTTCTTGTTTTGGGTGCCCTTGAGCCACCACTGTTCCCATTGGTTTTCTATTGTCATTAAGGAAACCAAAGACCTGTGCAAACACAACCCACATGATCTGATCCTTGTCATATTTTCTATCATTTCAGGACAGTCCAGTGGACACAGCCTGTGGTACGTATTCTAGAATTCCTCATTTGGTGACAAAAAGTGGAGAACATGACAAAATAGGGGCTTTCTTGCTGGCTTTAAAATGCTGAGGCACTGTAATGTCAGCTTTTTGGTGGCCATGAGAACTGGGGATACGATGACAGAAACTGGCCTCTAGGTACTGAAGTGTTTCCAAGTTGTCCAGTTCCACTTTTGTTGTCCAATGTGCGGTTGTGGGAGTGACTGTCTCCATGTGTTTCCTTGAGTGTTATAGTTGTTTTGTGCGTGTGTGTGTATGTGTGTGTGTTTGGTAAAATTTTTGTGGGATGAGTGTTTCCTGAGATTAATATTCGTGTAAATTCCACAACTGTTGGTGCTCACTTTCTCAATAAAAATTTCCATTTCACTAGTCATTGTCACCCCAATAAACTTTAATTTAAAAAAAGAGAGCTCACACAAATACATTCCTATCTCATGGCATCATGAGCGGATACCTATGGGTGTATGTATTCATCACAATAAGATAAATGTGTGCACCCACTGTATGCCATGTAGATGGCAATTAACCTAGAAAAACCCATCGCCACACAGGACAGTGCCCGCTGGGTTCTAAAGTGACAAACTCGGATCAGAACTCCTAGCCCTGCATCAATGCCAGTTTCATTCAATTATGACTGTCACCTTTTAGTACCTCTGTGGCATTTCGAATGCACATGATGTGTCACTGCTGGCACTTCCTTCACACACAACACATTTCTCTCAAATGCTTGAGATGGACTCCTCCGCGAAACACAGCTGAGTACTGGGCAGGACTCCGTCCTATTGCAGTTGGCCCCTAGTGTAGCTCCACACCACAACCAGTTCTGGAGGAATGTGAGTTAGGAGTTGCCTCCAGTTAGTGTTGGGGACAATTCACTGTGACTTTCTGATAGATATCTAACAGTTCACTTGCCAGACTCTTGCTAAGAATACACAATGCCATTTTCATGTCGAAAATCTACCTCCCATGACTCATGCCATCTATGATTATTGCATGGAGGCAAGAAACATTGTACGTTGAAAGGGAACAAAGACGTCATCATCAGGACGCAGCACCTGGGTGGCACCGAATCCCCTTCCTGTGAGGATGAGAGAGGTTGTGCATTGTAAGTCAGGGAAAGAGAAAATCATTGAAGTGACGTGGCACGGCCACTCGTATCCCTCTAGAACACTCGGGGAGAAAATTGGTCATGGTTTCTTTGGAAGGGCTTTGGAAAAAATCAAGTCAACGGTTGTACTTTAAGGCAATATATATATAAACTAATTTTGAGTGTTGTTTGGAGCAGGACTACTCTGATTAAGATGTATTTTAGGAAAATTTGATTATCATTTAGGTTTCAATATTTTGACTGCAAGCCGAAAAGAATGAGACAGCTTGAATATAAAATGTCACTTGTTTACCCCTGGAACTTCCTACTAGGGAAAAGTTTATCCTAGCAGTCTCCTTCAATCTCCATGATAGTTTACCCCTTGTGCTGCAGGGAACCCTGATGTGTAGGATGACATGTTAAAACGATTATCACCAACAGCTGGGCTTCAAGAGTTAATCAAGTGCCACCGAGTGGGATAGACGTGTTAGTAAGCTCTGAGAGCTTTTCCAGGACATAACGATGACAACAATTCAGAGTAGCAGAGGAGGACACAGGCAAGGCAGCCAGGTCACGTGGTGCTCAGGTGGAGGTTTCAAGGTCAGGAGAAGGAGTATGACATGTATCCCTGTGTCCAGCCTTGCCCACACTTGAGATGTTGTTTTGCTGTTTCTTGGATGGGGATTCGATAGGACACTATCATGTTGCTGGAGCAAACACTTTATCAACATCTTCTTTACAACCCGGAGAGTGGAGCTCCCTCCTGTTCTGTGGTCTTCATTATCTGCCTGTGGCACAACCAGACCCTTTGTACTTTACTGACTCCTTCCTTCATGGCTTTCTGTTTTGATTGCTTCTTTCATTCTATGTGATTCCTTCTACCTCACTTTCCCTACCCCACTCTCTCACTCTCACTCGTTTTATTCTTTCTTTAGTTTGTTTCCTTTTTATCCGTTTTCACTTATTTTTTTTTAATGTGCTTTACATACTCAACATGAAGTCCAACCTCTGAACGTTCCTAAGTATATAGTACAGTAGAGTTCCCTATATGTACATAGTTGTACAGGCCATCTCTACATGTTCTTCATCTCTCATTGCCGAAACTGTACACCCATTCACAGTAACTCCATATACCCACCCCACTCTCGGCAAGGACATTGTACTTTCTGTTTCTATGAGTTGGACTAGTTTACATACTCATTTCAATGGAATCATAAAGTATTTCACTTTGTTTATTTCTGAGAATGGCTTGTCTCACATAGAATAGGTTGACTCAAGATGCTTCAAATGGCAGGATTCCCTTCTTTCTCAAGGTGAATAATATTGCATTAAATGTATTTTCATTATGCTTTCCTCTGTCCATTGACAGTAGGGCTGGTTCTTGATATGGGTTTTTATGAGCAAAGCAGCAGTGATCAGGGCCATACAGTTACCTCCTGGAGATCCTGATTTCAATTGCTTGGGATGGATAAACAGAAGTGCGATTAGTGCATCTATTTGCAATATTTTGAGGAACTTCAATACTGTTTCCACAATGGGTTCACATCTAATATTCCCATTTGACTTTCATAGTGGGAAGGCATGGGCTGAGGTACACAGGGTCCTTGTGTCTCCGGGTGCCTTCTGGCCTGGAGAGTGGTAGCCGCGACCCAGTCGATGAGTGGGTGGGATGAACATGGATGAAAGATTAGGAGGGTCTGGGGTCAGGTCACAAGCTGTGACTAATGAAGTGTCTCTCTCAGAGGACATGGGGAATTGTTTCTTGCCTCTTAGTTCTGGAGGGATGAAGGGGCAGTTGGATCCTGTGTTGAGGTGAGGGAAGTCTTCGGCAGGGATGTGGACACTCAGAACCCATGCAGTCACTGCACGTGCAGAAGGGTGCTCACATCAGTCGTCAGCAGACAGTGGAGGTTCGGCCTTAATACATTGAATTATGAATTACCAATGCACCAGGGCAGAAGGCCGCTTTCCCGGGTCAGGTACATGAATTGCTCATCAGAGTAGGTGAATGAAACGGAAGCTATTTTTGGCAAAGCCGTCATATGGGAGTTGGTTCTCATATGGCAGAATTTTCTTTATTGGCGTGGGAGGCCCTCAGACTGCTCGTCACTCAGGGTGGTTTTCTGGTGAGGGGACACATGGTGAGAAATAGCTGAGTGTGTGACGTCATTAGGGGCAGAGAGCCACCATTGTGGTCTCCCCTTGACTTTCAGAGGGTCTTGGTGTGGAGAAAATTGTTGTATTTGGGTCATGGACTGAAACGTGGAAGGCGGAGCTGTGTTGTGGATTTGGACTCCTCATGGCTGCACCACTTGCTCCCGGGCATCATCTCTCCCTTGCAGGAACCTTGGGGCATGGAGACTTGAAGGTTGATGTTGTTCAGGGGTCCCAGGCATGATCTCAGTTGTCTCGGGGTCTCTGATCTCTATGCCCAGGACATCAACCAGATAGTGGTACCCGATCTATCACATAGCAGTGTTGTGAGTCAAGGACAGTTGCATACTTCACGCGAGGTTTCTATGCCCTCCAGTGTAAAATATGGGTCACGACCCTAAGTTGCCTCCCTTGAGGTGGCGCTGGTGTGGGCATCGCAAGAGATGATACCAGATACCCTCCATGAGCTGTAAAGCATCACACCCAGATAGAGGGTTAAAAGTCACCTCCCATGTGCCCTTTCAGTGGAGCCATCCAAGTATCCTATCTGAACTTAACCTCTACAAGTGTCTAGCTCATTCTTGCAACCATTCAATGATTGGAAAGTCAGAGCAATTACACAACACCAGTCTTTTATTTGCCTGGAGGCTTCACCGGTATTTAATCTTGTTTAGACTCATCACATAATACTAACAAGGAGGTCCTCTTCACATTTTCTCACTTCAAAATGGGGCACTGAGTCCAAGTGCGGTCTCCATATCTTTCAGATACGTGCAAGTTCTGTAAACGATTGGAACTCAGTGTACTACGCGTAGTCTCTGTGTTTTGTTGCGTTTCTAGAATGCCTCAGCTCATTCAAGATTTTTCCTACAAAACCTGTGTGTTGGGGATTTGGTTGCTCAGCAAACTACAAGATATATCTAGGTCCATCTTTAAGTCTACTGGGTCACCTGCTCAGCTAGCTGGTGAATTAAGGGAACAATAGTTGGAAGTGTGAATAAATTATTCCTAATGTACCTATGGTCTCCTGCCACTAAGATGTCACAGGGTCTATCTATTGTTGTGTATTTCTCAGGAAGTAGCAGCGATGATGAGGGAAGTTGTCTTCCCATAAACAGAACCCACTCATCAGTTTCCAGCCAGAGATGGGAAAGAAGAGTGCGTGAGCGGCCACGCCTCAAGTTCTACCCTGACAGGGACCCTGCAGAAGGTATTGCGGATCTATGCTCATTAGGTTAATTCAGAATTAAGACTTTTGTGTCCCAGTTTTAACAGAAAACTGTAAAAATGCTGAGCCACGTTCTTCTTTTATGCCTGCAAATTTAAGTATCTTCACGAAATTAGTACTGCTGTAACTATGAAGTCTAGATGCATTGACAACTCAAAATATCGTTCACGTTGAATAGTAAACAATGTCCTGAGTTAATGCTCACATTAGCTGAGTGTTTACCTTTTGCTGGATAGATCCCTCTGGAATACAATATCTCCGGATTTGGAAACATGGATACACCTTGTTGAGAACAGGTTGGGATTCACAAAGGAGTTGACAAGACGATACACAACGTTCCCACAGCCCACCAAGCCAGTGCCCCCTATTCATAATACTTCACCTTCCTGTGATACGCTTGTTACAGTCATTGCAATGACACCAATGTTTTATTGATTAAAATGTGCACAGTTCGGGTTAAGGTTCACGTATGCTGCGGTGACATTCTATAATTTGGGCGAAGATCATAAGATTAGGTGTCACTGTGGGAGGATCCCAGGATATCAGCACACGGATGTCATAGCGACATGCTTCACAACAGCCAACAGTTGCAAACTTTTCCAAAGTCCATCAAGTGATGAGTGGATAAATACAGTCTGATATATACCCAGAGTGGACGGTCGTTCAGTCGTGAACGGGAATTGAACTTTGAAATATGCTACAACGTAAAAGGACACTGAAAAAATATCGTGCTTAGTAACACCAGGCAGACACAGAGAGACAATGTGTGATTCCACTTCCATGAGGTCCCTGCTACAGGCAGATTCACAGTTGAGAGACAAGGAGAGATAACAATGGTTGGAAGGAGGGAGAAAATAGAGTGATTTCTTAAAGGGAACTGAGGTGGATATGATGAACAAGATTGGATCTAGATAGTAGTGACGAGTCTGTAGCGTTGTACATATAAAACATGCTCCAGACCTATATAGTCAGAAATTATGAAAAGCAGCATAAATCGCATTTCTTTCTCATCACTGTCATAAAGTTAAGAAAATCCAATAATAGAGATGATGAAGAGAGGACCGCATATATGAATTCATGGAAAACTGAAATGGTCTTGTAACATTTCAGGAAAAAGGATGACTGTGTTGTGTTTTAAAATGCGCAGAAAAATTCATGAAAATCTCTCACTGAAACACAACATGCATTTATTTGTCTACCCGTTTTAAGAGTATTTCAAATGAATTACATTCTATTTAGCTAGACACCAAAGACCCCATGTCTCACTTCGTTCCTCGCCTCTCCTTGGCCTTGCTTCTTCCACCCAGGAGTTCAGCACGGCACATGTTCAGCTCATAGATATGAAAAACCCATAGCCACACAGTCTCTCTCACGTCCACATCAAGCTCATCTCCCTGAGTAGGTTTGAGTAGTATAACCGATGACACATTTACTCTGTGTTCTTGTAGTTCTCCCGGACATCCCAGAGGAAGATGAACTTCCTGATGATTGCAATGAGGACATCAAACCTATCACGGTAAGCTTGTTTTCCACCTTCTGAGACAGAAATCCTCTTTAATACACTCAATCAAACTAAGATTGAAAACGTTGGCATGTCCATTCCCAATAGTACAGACAATCTTCTGGCCGAGGAGAATGTTGAGTGTGAATTTGTTACCAACTGATACTTGTTTTGAATATGCACTCAACGATGGCAGCATTAGTAACAGCATATATGGGAGTGATCTTTTTCCTATGTAGCATTTTTGTTTGTTTGTTTGTTTTGGAATACAACTGTGTAACTGGCAACCCAATATGCCTGTGTGAGATACTTCCTGCAGCAAAAGTTCATGGCTTTTGACCTGAGTACTTTAGCTTGATTTCTTGTTTTGGGTGCCCTTGAGCCACCACTGTTCCCATTGGTTTTCTATTGTCATTAAGGAAACCAAAGACCTGTGCAAACACAACCCACATGATCTGATCCTTGTCATATTTTCTATCATTTCAGGACAGTCCAGTGGACACAGCCTGTGGTACGTATTCTAGAATTCCTCATTTGGTGACAAAAAGTGGAGAACATGACAAAATAGGGGCTTTCTTGCTGGCTTTAAAATGCTGAGGCACTGTAATGTCAGCTTTTTGGTGGCCATGAGAACTGGGGATACGATGACAGAAACTGGCCTCTAGGTACTGAAGTGTTTCCAAGTTGTCCAGTTCCACTTTTGTTGTCCAATGTGCGGTTGTGGGAGTGACTGTCTCCATGTGTTTCCATGAGTGTTATAGTTGTTTTGTGCGTGTGTGTGTATGTGTGTGTGTTTGGTAAAATTTTTGTGGGATGAGTGTTTCCTGAGATTAATATTCGTGTAAATTCCACAACTGTTGGTGCTCACTTTCTCAATAAAAATTTCCATTTCACTAGCCATTGTCACCCCAATAAACTTTAATTTAAAAAAAGAGAGCTCACACAAATACATTCCTATCTCATGGCATCATGAGCGGATACCTATGGGTGTATGTATTCATCACAATAAGATAAATGTGTGCACCCACTGTATGCCATGTAGATGGCAATTAACCTAGAAAAACCCATCGCCACACAGGACAGTGCCCGCTGGGTTCTAAAGTGACAAACTCGGATCAGAACTCCTAGCCCTGCATCAATGCCAGTTTCATTCAATTATGACTGTCACCTTTTAGTACCTCTGTGGCATTTCGAATGCACATGATGTGTCACTGCTGGCACTTCCTTCACACACAACACATTTCTCTCAAATGCTTGAGATGGACTCCTCCGCGAAACACAGCTGAGTACTGGGCAGGACTCCGTCCTATTGCAGGTGGCCCCTAGTGTAGCTCCACACCACAACCAGTTCTGGAGGAATGTGAGTTAGGAGTTGCCTCCAGTTAGTGTTGGGGACAATTCACTGTGACTTTCTGATAGATATCTAACAGTTCACTTGCCAGACTCTTGCTAAGAATACACAATGCCATTTTCATGTCGAAAATCTACCTCCCATGACTCATGCCATCTATGATTATTGCATGGAGGCAAGAAACATTGTACGTTGAAAGGGAACAAAGACGTCATCATCAGGACGCAGCACCTGGGTGGCACCGAATCCCCTTCCTGTGAGGATGAGAGAGGTTGTGCATTGTAAGTCAGGGAAAGAGAAAATCATTGAAGTGACGTGGCACGGCCACTCGTATCCCTCTAGAACACTCGGGGAGAAAATTGGTCATGGTTTCTTTGGAAGGGCTTTGGAAAAAATCAAGTCAACGGTTGTACTTTAAGGCAATATATATATAAACTAATTTTGAGTGTTGTTTGGAGCAGGACTACTCTGATTAAGATGTATTTTAGGAAAATTTGATTATCATTTAGGTTTCAATATTTTGACTGCAAGCCGAAAAGAATGAGACAGCTTGAATATAAAATGTCACTTGTTTACCCCTGGAACTTCCTACTAGGGAAAAGTTTATCCTAGCAGTCTCCTTCAATCTCCATGATAGTTTACCCCTTGTGCTGCAGGGAACCCTGATGTGTAGGATGACATGTTAAAACGATTATCACCAACAGCTGGGCTTCAAGAGTTAATCAAGTGCCACCGAGTGGGATAGACGTGTTAGTAAGCTCTGAGAGCTTTTCCAGGACATAACGATGACAACAATTCAGAGTAGCAGAGGAGGACACAGGCAAGGCAGCCAGGTCACGTGGTGCTCAGGTGGAGGTTTCAAGGTCAGGAGAAGGAGTATGACATGTATCCCTGTGTCCAGCCTTGCCCACACTTGAGATGTTGTTTTGCTGTTTCTTGGATGGGGATTCGATAGGACACTATCATGTTGCTGGAGCAAACACTTTATCAACATCTTCTTTACAACCCGGAGAGTGGAGCTCCCTCCTGTTCTGTGGTCTTCATTATCTGCCTGTGGCACAACCAGACCCTTTGTACTTTACTGACCCCTTCCTTCATGGCTTTCTGTTTTGATTGCTTCTTTCATTCTATGTGATTCCTTCTACCTCACTTTCCCTACCCCACTCTCTCACTCTCACTCGTTTTATTCTTTCTTTAGTTTGTCTCCTTTTTATCCGTTTTCACTTATTTTTTTTTAATGTGCTTTACATACTCAACATGAAGTCCAACCTCTGAACGTTCCTAAGTATATAGTACAGTAGAGTTCCCTATATGTACATAGTTGTACAGGCCATCTCTACATGTTCTTCATCTCTCATTGCCGAAACTGTACACCCATTCACAGTAACTCCATATACCCACCCCACTCTCGGCAAGGACATTGTACTTTCTGTTTCTATGAGTTGGACTAGTTTACATACTCATTTCAATGGAATCATAAAGTATTTCACTTTGTTTATTTCTGAGAATGGCTTGTCTCACATAGAATAGGTTGACTCAAGATGCTTCAAATGGCAGGATTCCCTTCTTTCTCAAGGTGAATAATATTGCATTAAATGTATTTTCATTATGCTTTCCTCTGTCCATTGACAGTAGGGCTGGTTCTTGATATAGGTTTTTATGAGCAAAGCAGCCGTGATCAGGGCCATGCAGTTACCTCCTGGAGATCCTGATTTCAATTGCTTGGGATGGATAAACAGAAGTGCGATTAGTGCATCTATTTGCAATATTTTGAGGAACTTCAATACTGTTTCCACAATGGGTTCACATTTAATATTCCCATTTGGCTTTCATAGTGGGAAGGCATGGGCTGAGGTACACAGGGTCCCTGTGTCTCCGGGTGCCTTCTGGCCTGGAGAGTGGTAGCCGCGACCCAGTCGATGAGTGGGTGGGATGAACATGGATGAAAGATTAGGAGGGTCTGGGGTCAGGTCACAAGCTGTGACTAATGAAGTGTCTCTCTCAGAGGACATGGGGAATTGTTTCTTGCCTCTTAGTTCTGGAGGGATGAAGGGGCAGTTGGATCCTGTGTTGAGGTGAGGGAAGTCTTCGGCAGGGATGTGGACACTCAGAACCCATGCAGTCACTGCACGTGCAGAAGGGTGCTCACATCAGTCGTCAGCAGACAGTGGAGGTTCGGCCTTAATACATTGAATTACGAATTACCAATGCACCAGGGCAGAAGGCCGCTTTCCCGGGTCAGGTACATGAATTGCTCATCAGAGTAGGTGAATGAAACGGAAGCTATTTTTGGCAAACCCGTCATATGGGAGTTGGTTCTCATATGGCAGAATGTTCTTTATTGGCGTGGGAGGCCCTCAGACTGCTCGTCACTCAGGGTGGTTTTCTGGTGAGGGGACACATGGTGAGAAGTAGCTGAGTGTGTGACGTCATTAGGGGCAGAGAGCCACCATTGTGGTCTCCCCTTGACTTTCAGAGGGTCTTGGTGTGGAGAAAATTGTTGTATTTGGGTCATGGACTGAAACGTGGAAGGCGGAGCTGTGTTGTGGATTTGGACTCCTCATGGCTGCACCACTTGCTCCCGGGCATCATCTCTCCCTTGCAGGAACCTTGGGGCATGGAGACTTGAAGGTTGATGTTGTTCAGGGGTCCCAGGCATGATCTCAGTTGTCTCGGGGTCTCTGATCTCTATGCCCAGGACATCAACCAAATAGTGGTACTCGATCTATCACATAGCAGTGTTGTGAGTCAAGGACAGTTGCATACTTCACGCGAGGTTTCTATGCCCTCCAGTGTAAAATATGGGTCACGACCCTAAGTTGCCTCCCTTGAGGTGGCGCTGGTGTGGGCATCGCAAGAGATGATACCAGATACCCTCCATGAGCTGTAAAGCATCACACCCAGATAGAGGGTTAAAAGTCACCTCCCATGTGCCCTTTCAGTGGAGCCATCCAAGTATCCTATCTGAACTTAACCTCTACAAGTGTCTAGCTCATTCTTGCAACCATTCAATGATTGGAAAGTCAGAGCAATTACACAACACCAGTCTTTTATTTGCCTGGAGGCTTCACCGGTATTTAATCTTGTTTAGACTCATCACATAATACTAACAAGGAGGTCCTCTTCACATTTTCTCACTTCAAAATGGGGCACTGAGTCCAAGTGCGGTCTCCATATCTTTCAGATACGTGCAAGTTCTGTAAACGATTGGAACTCAGTGTACTACGCGTAGTCTCTGTGTTTTGTTGCGTTTCTAGAATGCCTCAGCTCATTCAAGATTTTTCCTACAAAACCTGTGTGTTGGGGATTTGGTTGCTCAGCAAACTACAAGATATATCTAGGTCCATCTTTAAGTCTACTGGGTCACCTGCTCAGCTAGCTGGTGAATTAAGGGAACAATAGTTGGAAGTGTGAATAAATTATTCCTAATGTACCTATGGTCTCCTGCCACTAAGATGTCACAGGGTCTATCTATTGTTGTGTATTTCTCAGGAAGTAGCAGCGATGATGAGGGAAGTTGTCTTCCCATAAACAGAACCCACTCATCAGTTTCCAGCCAGAGATGGGAAAGAAGAGTGCGTGAGCGGCCACGCCTCAAGTTCTACCCTGACAGGGACCCTGCAGAAGGTATTGCGGATCTATGCTCATTAGGTTAATTCAGAATTAAGACTTTTGTGTCCCAGTTTTAACAGAAAACTGTAAAAATGCTGAGCCACGTTCTTCTTTTATGCCTGCAAATTTAAGTATCTTCACGAAATTAGTACTGCTGTAACTATGAAGTCAAGATGCATTGACAACTCAAAATATCGTTCACGTTGAATAGTAAACAATGTCCTGAGCTAATGCTCACATTAGCTGAGTGTTTACCTTTTGCTGAATAGATCCCTCTGGAATACAATATCTCCGGATTTGGAAACATGGATACACCTTGTTGAGAACAGGTTGGGATTCACAAAGGAGTTGACAAGACGATACACAACGTTCCCACAGCCCACCAAGCCAGTGCCCCCTATTCATAATACTTCACCTTCCTGTGATACGCTTGTTACAGTCATTGCAATGACACCAATGTTTTATTGATTAAAATGTGCACAGTTCGGGTTAAGGTTCACGTATGCTGCGGTGACATTCTATAAGTTGGGCGAAGATCATAAGATTAGGTGTCACTGTGGGAGGATCCCAGGATATCAGCACACGGATGTCATAGCGACATGCTTCACAACAGCCAACAGTTGCAAACTTTTCCAAAGTCAATCAAGTGATGAGTGGATAAATACAGTCTGATATATACCCAGAGTGGACTGTCGTTCAGTCGTGAACGGGAATTGAACTTTGAAATATGCTACAACGTAAAAGAACACTGAAAAAATATCGTGCTTAGTAACACCAGGCAGACACAGAGAGACAAATAATGTGTGATTCCACTTCCATGAGGTCCCTGCTACAGGCAGATTCACAGTTGAGAGACAAGGAGAGATAACAATGGTTGGAAGGAGGGAGAAAATAGAGTGATTTGTTAGAGGGAACTGAGGTGGATATGATGAACAAGATTGGATCTAGATAGTAGTGACGAGTCTGTAGCGTTGTACATATAATCCATGCTCCAGACCTATATAGTCAGAAAATATGAAAAGCAGCGTAAATCGCATTTCTTTCTCATCACTGTCAAAAAGTTAAGAAAATCCAATAATAGAGATGATGAAGGGCGGACAGAGTATATGAATTCATGGAAAACTGAAATGGTCTTGTAACATTTCAGGAAAAAGGATGACTGTGTTGTGTTTTAAAATGCGCAGAAAAATTCATGAAAATCTCTCACTGAAACACAACATGCATTTATTTGTCTACCCGTTTTAAGAGTATTTCAAATGAATTACATTCTATTTAGCTAGACACCAAAGACCCCATGTCTCACTTCTTTCCTCGCCTCTCCTTGGCCTTGCTTCTTCCACCAAGGAGTTCAGCACGGCACATGTTCAGCTCATAGATATGAAAAACCCATAGCCACACAGTCTCTCTCACGTCCACATCAATCTCATCTCCCTGAGTAGGTTTGAGTAGTATAACCAATGACACATTTACTCTGTGTTCTTGTAGTTCTCCCGGACATCCCAGAGGAAGATGAACTTCCTGATGATTGCAATGAGGACATCAAACCTATCACGGTAAGCTTGTTTTCCACACTCTGAGACAGAAATCCTCTTTAATACACTCAATCAAACTAAGATTGAAAACGTTGGCATGTCCATTCCCAATAATACAGACAATCTTCTGGCCGAGGAGAATGTTGAGTGTGAATTTGTTACCAACTGATACTTGTTTTGAATATGCACTCAACGATGGCAGCATTAGTAACAGCATATATGGGAGTGATCTTTTTCCTATGTAGCATTTTTGTTTGTTTGTTTGTTTTGGAATACAACTGTGTAACTGGCAACCCAATATGCCTGTGTGAGATACTTCCTGCAGCAAAAGTTCATGGCTTTTGACCTGAGTACTTTAGCTTGATTTCTTGTTTTGGGTGCCCTTGAGCCACCACTGTTCCCATTGGTTTCCTATTGTCATTAAGGAAACCAAAGACCTGTGCCAACACAACCCACATGATCTGATCCTTGTCATATTTTCTATCATTTCAGGACAGTCCAGTGGACACAGTCTGTGGTATGTATTCTAGAATTCCTCATTTGGTGATAAAAAGTGGAGAACATGACAAAATAGGGGCTTTCTTGCTGGCTTTAAAATGCTCAGACACTGTAATGTCAGCTTTTTGGTGGCCATGAGAACTGGGGATACGATGACAGAAACTAGCCTCTAGGTACTGAAGTGTTTCCAAGTTGTCCAGTTCCACTTTTGTTGTCCAATGTGCGGTTGTGGGAGTGACTGTCTCCATGTGTTTCCATGAGTGTTATAGTTGTTTTGTGCGTGTGTGTGTATGTGTGTGTGTTTGGTAAAATTTTTGTGGGATGAGTGTTTCCTGAGATTAATATTCGTGTAAATTCCACAACTGTTGGTGCTCACTTTCTCAATAAAAATTTCCATTTCACTAGCCATTGTCACCCCAATAAACTTTAAGTTAAAGAAAGAGAGCTCACACAAATACATTCCTATCTCATGGCATCATGAGCGGATACCTATGGGTGTACGTATTCATCACAATAAGATAAATGTGTACACCCACTGTATGCCATGTAGATGGCAATTAACCTAGAAAAACCCATCGCCACACAGGACAGTGCCCGTTGGGTTCTAAAGTGACAAACTCGGATCAGAACTCCTATCCCTGCATCAATGCCAGTTTCATTCAATTATGACTGTCACCTTTTAGTACCTCTGTGGCATTTCGAATGCACATGATGTGTCACTGCTGGCACTTCCTTCACACACAACACATCTCTCTCAAATGCTTGAGATGGACTCCTCCGCGAAACACAGCTGAGTACTGGGCAGGACTCCGTCCTATTGCAGGTGGCCCCTACTGTAGCTCCACACCACAACCAGTTCTGGAGGAATGTGAGTTAGGAGTTGCCTCCAGTTAGTGTTGGGACAATTCACTGTGACTTTCTGAAAAATATCTAACAGTTCACTTGCCAGACTCTTGCTAAGAATACACAATGCCATTTTCATGTGATTTTGTAGACACGTGTTAGTGCTCTGGCTAACGGTAGGGCAATGTGTACTGGTCGGCGACGGGCCAGTGCTAGGCCTCGGACTAGAGGGAGCACTGGGCGTTGGTCTAGGGCCCGAGCTAGGGCTAGTGGGAGCAATAGGCGTAGTACTGGGGTAGGCATAGGGCAAGGGGTGGGTGTCGGGGTAAACCTCGGAGTAGGCCTAGGGCCAGGAGTTGGAGCTGTGGCTAGGGGTAGGGATGGGGGTGGGCCTATGGGTAGGGGGAGGTGTAGGACCAGGGTTAGGGGTAGCACCAGAGGTAGTACTAAGCGTAGGCCTTGCGCGAGGGGTAGTGCTCGGGGTAGGCTTTGGTGAAAGGCTAGTGGTTGGCAGAGGCCCACGGGCAGTGTTAGGGTGAGGGTTCATGTTAGGCCAGGACCAGTGGTAGTGGTAGGTGTTGGCCGAGAACTGGGGTAGGTGTCACTGGAGGGCTTCGGGTAGTCCTAGGACTCGGAACGGGTGTAGGGCTGGATTAGGGTTTGGCTAAGTCTGGGTCCAGGGTGATTTCGTAGGACACGGGTTAGTGTTTTGGCTAACGGTAGGGCAAGGTGTACTGTTCGGCGACGGGCAAGTGCTAGGCCTCGGACTAGAGTGAGCACTGGGCGTTGGCATAGGGTTCGAGGTAGGTCTAGTGGGAGCGGTAGGCGTAGCGCTGGAGTAGGCAAAGTGCAAGGGGTGGGTGTCGGGGAAAACCTCGGAGTAGGTCTAGGACCAGGAGTGGGAGCTGTGGCTAGGGGTAGGGATGGGGGTGGGCCTATGGGTAGGGGGAGCTTTAGGGCCAGGGGTAGGGGTAGAACCAGAGGTAGTGCTAGGCGTAGGCCTAGGGCGAGGGGTAGTGCTCGGGGTAACCTAACCCTAACCATAACCCTAAATCTAACCCCTACCCTAAAACCAACCCTAACCCTAACACCAACCCTAACCCTAACCTTAACCCTAAACCCTAACCCTAACCCTAACACTAAACCTAACCCTAACTCTAACCCTAACACCAACCCTAACCCTAACCTTAACCCTAAACCCTAACCCTAACCCTAACACTAACCCTATCCCTAACAAGGGCAAGGTGTACTGGTCAGCGACGGGCAAGTTATAGGCCTCGGACTAGAGGGAGCCATGCGCGTTGGTTATGGCTTGAGCTAGGGCTAGTGGGAGCGGTAGGCGTAGCGCTGGGGTAGGAATAGGCCAGGGGTGGGTGTCGCGGTAAACCTCGGAGTAGGCCTAGAGCCAGGAGTGGGAGCTGTGGCTAGGGGTAGGGATGGGGGTGGGGCTATGGGTAGGGGGAGCTGTAGGGCCAGGTGTAGTGGTAGGACCAGAGGTAGTGCTAGGCGTAGGCCTAGGGCAAGGGGTCGTGCGCGGGGTAGGGTTAGGGGAAGGGCTAGTGGTTGGCAGAGATCAACGAGCAGTGTTAGGGTTAGGGCTCATGTTAGGCCTTGGACGAGTGGTAGTAGTAAGGGTTAGCCGAGGGCTAAGGGTAGGTGTTACGGGAGGGCTCCGGGTAGTCCTAGGACTCGGAATAGGTGTAGGGCTGGATTAGGGTGTGGCTAAGGGTGGGTCCAAAGTGATTTCGTAGGACACGGGTTAGTGCTCTGGCTAACGGTAGGGCAAGGTGTACTGGTCGGCTACAGGCAAGTGGTAGGCCTCGGACTGGAGGGAGCACTGGGCGTTGGTCTAGGGCTCGAGCTAAGGGTAGTGGGAGCGATAGGCATAGCACTGGGTAGGCATAGGGCAAGGGGTGGGTGTCAAGATAAACCTAGGAGTTGGCCTTGGGCCAGGAGTTGGAGCTGTGGGTAGGGGTAGAAATGGGGGTGGGCCTATGGGTAGGGGGAGCTGTAGGGCCAGGGGTAGGGGTAGGAACAGAGGTAGTGCGAGGCGTAGGCCTATGGCGAGGGGTAGTGCTCGGGGTAGGGTTAGGTGTATGGCTAGTGGTTGGCAGAGGCCCACGGGCAGTGTTAGGGTTAGGGCTCATGTTAGGCCTAGGACTAGTTGTAGTGGTAGGGGTTGGCCGATAACTGGGGTAGGTGTCACGGGAGGGCTTCGGGTAGTCCTAGGACTCGGAACGGGTGTAGGGCTGGATTAGGGTGTGGCTAAGGGTGGGTCCAGGGTGATTTCGTAGGACACAGGTTAGTGCTCTGGCTAACGGTAGGGCAAGGTGTACTGGTCGGCGACGGGCAAGTGCTAGGCCTCGGACTAGAGTCAGCACTGGGCGTTGGTCTAGGGACCGAGGTAGGTCTAGTGGGAGCGGTAGGCGTAGCGCTGGAGTAGGCAAAGTGCAAGGGGTGGGTGTCGGGGTAAACCTCGGAGTAGGCCTAGGACCAGGAGTGGGAGCTGTGGCTAGGGGTAGGAATGGGGGTGGGTCTGTGGGTAGGGGGAGCTGTAGGGCCAGGGGTACGGGTAGGACCAGAGGTAGTGCTAGGCGTAGGCCTTTGGCGAGGGGTAGTGCTCGGGGCAACCTAACCCTAACCCTAACCCTAACCCTAACCCTAACCTTAACTCTAACCCTAACCCTAACCCTAACCCTAACCCTAACCCTAACCCTAACCCTAACATTAACCCTAACACCAACCCTAACCCTAACCTTAACCCTAAACCCTATCCCTAACCCTAACACTTACCCTAACCCTAACAAGAGCAAGGTGTACTGGTCAGCGACGGGCAAGTTCTAGGCCTCGGACTAGAGGGAGTCATGCGCGTTGTTCTATGGCCCGAGCGAGGGCTAGTGGGAGCGGTAGGCGTAGCGCTGGGGTAGGCATAGGGAAAGGGGTGGGTGTCGGGGTAAACCTCGAAGTAGGCCTTAAGCCAGGAGTTGGAGCTGTGGCTAGGAGTAGGGATGGGAGTGGGCCTATGGGTAGGGGGAGCTGTAGGGACAGGGGTAGGGGTAGGACCAGAAGTAGTGCTAGGCGTATGCCTAGGGCGAAAGGTAGTGCTCGGGGTAGGGTTAGGTGAAGTGCTAGTGGTTGGCAAAGGCTCACGGGCAGTGTTAGGATTAGGGCTCATGTTAGGCCTAGGACTATTGGTAGTGGTAGGGGTTGGCCGAGGGCTAGGGGTAGGTGTCATGGGAGGGCTCCGGGTAGTCCTAGGACTCGGAACGGGTGTAGGGCTGGATTAGGGTGTGGCTAAGGGTGGGTCCAGGGTGATTTCGTAGAACACGGGTTAGTGCTCTGGCTAACGGTAGGGCAAGGTGTACTGGTCGGCGACGGGCAAGTGGTAGGCCTCGGACTAGAGGGAGCACTGGGCGCTGGTCTAGGGCCCGAGCTAGCGGTAGTGGAAGCGGTAGGCGTAGCACTGGGTAGGCATAGGGCAAGGGATGGGTGTCGAGGTAAACCTCGGAGTAGGCCTAGGGCCAGGAGTTGGAGCTGTGGCTAGGGGAAGGGATGGGGGTGGGGCTATGGGTAGGGGAGATGTAGGGACAGAGGTAGTGGTAGGCCCAGAGGTAGTGCTAGATGTAGGCCTAGAGCGAGGGGTCGTGCGCGGGGTAGGGTTAGGTGAAGGGCTAGTGGTTGGCAGAGGCCAACGATCAGTTTTAGGGTTAGGGCTCATGTTAGGCCTAGGACGAGTGGTAGTAGTAAGGGTTAGCCGAGGGCTAAGGGTAGGTGTCATGGGAAAGCTCCGGGTAGTCCTAGGACTCGGAACAGATGTAGGGCTGGATAAGGGTGTGGCTAAGGGTGGATCCAGGATGATTTCGTAGGACACGGGTTAGTGCTCTGGCTAAAGGTAGGGCAAGGTGTACTGGTCGGCGATGGGCAAGTGGTAGGCCTCGGACTAGAGGGAGCACTGGGCGTTGGTCTAGGGCCCGATCTAGGGCTACTGGGAGCGGTAGGCGTAGCACTGGGTTATGCATAGGGCAAGGGGTGGGTGTCGGGGTAAACCTCGGAGTAGGCCTAGGGCCAGGAGTTGGAGCTGTGGCTAGTGGTAGGGATGGGGGTGGGCCTATGGGTAGGGGGAGGTGTAGGGCCGGGGGTAGGGGTAGGACTAGAGGTAGTACTAAGCGTAGGCCTAGGGAGAGGGGTAGTGCTCGGGGTAACCTAACCCTAACCATAACCCTAACCATAACCGTTACCTTAACACTAACCCTAACCCTAACCCCTAATCTTAAACCTAACCCTATCCCTAACCCCAACACCAACCCTAACCCTAACACCAACCCTAAACTTAACCTTAACCCTAAACCCTAAGCCTAACCCTAACACTAACCCTAACCCTAATCCTAACCGTAACACCAACACTAACCCTAACCTTAACCCTAAACCCTAACCCTAACCCTAACACTAACCCTAACTCTAATAAGGGCAAGGTGTACTGGTCAGCGACGGGCAAGTTCTAGGCCTTGGACTAGAGGGAGCCATGCGCGTTGGTCTATGGCCCGAGCTAGGGCTAGTGGGAGCGGTGGCGTAGCGCTGGGGTAGGAATAGGGCAAGGGGTGGGTGTCGGTGTAAACCTTGGAGTAGGCCTTAAGCCAGGAGTTGGAGCTGTGGCTAGGGGTAGGGATGGGGGTGGGCCTATGGGCAGGGGGAGCTGTAGTGCCAGGTGTAGGGGTAGGATAGAGGTAGTGCTAGGCGTAGGCCTAGGGCGAGGGGTAGTGCTCGGGGTAGGGTTAGGTGAAGGGCTAGTGGTTGGCAGAGGCCCACGGGCAGTGTTATAATTAGGGCTCATGTTAGGCCAAGGACTAGTGGTAGTGGTAGTTGTTGGCCGAGGGCTAGGGGTAGGTGTCACGGGAGGGATCCGGGTAGTCCTAGGACTCGGAACGGGTGTAGGGCTGGTGTAGGGTGTGGCTAAGGGTGGATCCAGGATGATTTCGTAGGACACGGGTTAGTGCTCTGGCTAAAGGTAGGGCAAGGTGTACTGGTCGGCGACGGCCAGTGCTAGGCCTCGGACTAGAGGGAGCACTGGGCGTTGGTCTAGGGTCCGAGCTAGGGCTAGTGGGAGCGGTAGGCGTAGCGCTGGGGTAGGCATAGGAGAAGGGGTGGGTGTCGGGGTAAACCTCGGAGTAGGCCTAGGCCAGGAGTTGGAGTTGTGGCTAGGGGTAGCGATGGGGGTGGCCTATGGGTAGGGGGAGCTGTAGGGCCAGGGGTAGGGGTAGGACCAGAGGTAGTGCAAGGAGTAGGCCTAGGGCGAGGGGTAGTGCTCGGGGTAGGGTTAGGTGAAGGTAGTGGTTGGCAGAGGCCCACCGGCAGTGTTAGGGTTAGGGCTCATGTTAGGACTAGGACTAGTGGTAGTGGTAGCGGTTGGCCGAGGGCTAGGGGTAGCTGTCACGGGAGGGCTCAGGCTAGTCCTAGGACACGGAACGAGTGTAGGGCTGGATTAGGGTGTGCCTAAGGGTGGGTCCAGAATGATTTTGTAGGACACGGGTTAGTGCTCTGGCTAACGGTAGGGCAAGGTGTAGTGGTCGGCGACGGCCAGAGCTAGGTCTCGGACTAGAGGGAGCACTGGGCGTTGGTCTAGGGCCCGTGCTAGGGCTAGTGGGAGCGGTATGTGTAGCACTGGGGTAGGCATAGGGCAAGGGGTGGGTGTCGGGGTAAACCTCGATGTAGGCCTAGGGCCAGGAGTTCGAGCTGTGGCTAGGGGTAAAGAAGGGGGTGGGCCTATGGGTAGGGGGAGGTGTAGGGCCAGGTGTAGGGGTAGGACCAGAGGTAGTACTAAGCGTAGGACTAGGGCGAGCGGTAGTGCTCAAGGTAGGGTTAGGTGAAGGGCTAGTAGTTGGCAGAGGCCCAAGGGCAGTTTTAGGTTTAGGGCTCATGTTAGGCCTAGGACTAGTGGTAGTGGTAGGGGTTGGCCGAGTACTGGGTAGGTGTCACGGGAGGGCTTCGGGTAGTCCTAGGACACAGAACGGGTGTAGGGCTGGATTAGGGTGTGGCTAAGGGTGGGTCCAGGGTGATTTCGTAGGACACGGGTTAGTGCTCTGGCTAACGGTAGGGCAAGCTGTACTGGTCGGCGACGGGCAAGTGCTAGGCCTCGGACTAGAGTGAGCCCTGGGCGTTGGTCTAGGGCCCGAGGTAGGTCTAGTGGGAGCGGTAGGCTTAGCGCTGGGGTAGGCAAAGTGCAAGGGGTGGGTGTCGGGGTAAACCTCGGAGTAGGCCTAGGACCAGGAGTGGGAGATGTGGCTAGGGGTAGGAATGGGGGTGGGCCTATGGGTAGGGGGAGCTGTAGGGCCAGGGGTAGGGGTAGGACCAGAGGTAGTGCTATGCGTAGGCCTAGGGCGAGGGGTAGAACTCGGGGTAACCTAACCCTAACCCTAACCCTATCCCTAACCCTAACCCTTACACTAACCCTAACCCTAACCCCTAAGCCTAACGCTAACCCTAACCCTAACCCTAACCCTAACCATAACCCTAACAAGGGCAAGGTGTACTGGTCAGCGACAGGCAAATTCTAGGCCTCGGACTAGAGGGAGCCATGGGCGTTGGTCTAGGGCCCGAGCTAGGGCTAGTGGGAGCGGTAGGCGTAGCGCTGGGGTAGGCATAGGGCAAGGGGTGGGTGTCGAGGTAAACCTCGGAGTAGGCCTAGGGCCAGGAGTGGGAGCTGTGGCTAGGGGTAGAAATGGGGGTGGGGCTATGGGTAGGGGGAGCTCTAGGGCCAGGTGTAGTGGTAGGACCAGAGGTAGTGCTAGGCGTAGGCCTAGGTCGAGGGGAGGTGCTCGGGGTAGGGTTAGGTGAAGGGCTAGTGTTTGGCAAAGGCCCACGGGCAGTGTTAGGGTTAGGGCTCATGTTAGGCCTAGGACTAGTTGTAGTGGTAGGGGATGGCCAAGGGCTAGGGGTAGGTGTCACGGGAGGGCTCCGGCTTGTCCTAGGACTCAAAACAGGTGTAGGGCTGGATTAGGGTGTGGCTAAGTGTGGGTTCAGGGTGATTTCGTAGGACACGGCTTAGTGCTCTGGCTTAGGGTGGGTCAAGGTGTACTGGTCGGCGACAGGCAAGTGCTAGGCCTCGGACTAAATGAGCACTGGGCGTTGGTCTAGGGCCCGAGCTAGGGCTAGTGGGAGCGATAGGCGTAGCGCTGGGGTAAGCATAGAACAAGGGGTGAGTGTCGGGATAAACCTCGGAGTAGGCCTTGGGCCAGGAGTTGGAGCTGTGGCTAGGGGTAGGGATGGGGGTGGGCCTATGGGTAGGGGGAGCTGTAGGGCCAGGGGTAGGGGTAGGACCAGAGGTAGTGCTAGATGTAGGCCTAGAGCGAGGGGTCGTGCGCGGGGTAGGGTTAGGTGAAGGGCTAGTGGTTGGCAGAGGCCAACGATCAGTTTTAGGGTTAGGGCTCATGTTAGGCCTAGGACGAGTGGTAGTAGTAAGGGTTAGCCGAGGGCTAAGGGTAGGTGTCATGGGAAAGCTCCGGGTAGTCCTAGGACTCGGAACAGATGTAGGGCTGGATAAGGGTGTGGCTAAGGGTGGATCCAGGATGATTTCGTAGGACACGGGTTAGTGCTCTGGCTAAAGGTAGGGCAAGGTGTACTGGTCGGCGATGGGCAAGTGGTAGGCCTCGGACTAGAGGGAGCACTGGGCGTTGGTCTAGGGCCCGATCTAGGGCTACTGGGAGCGGTAGGCGTAGCACTGGGTTATGCATAGGGCAAGGGGTGGGTGTCGGGGTAAACCTCGGAGTAGGCCTAGGGCCAGGAGTTGGAGCTGTGGCTAGTGGTAGGGATGGGGGTGGGCCTATGGGTAGGGGGAGGTGTAGGGCCGGGGGTAGGGGTAGGACTAGAGGTAGTACTAAGCGTAGGCCTAGGGAGAGGGGTAGTGCTCGGGGTAACCTAACCCTAACCATAACCCTAACCATAACCGTTACCTTAACACTAACCCTAACCCTAACCCCTAATCTTAAACCTAACCCTATCCCTAACCCCAACACCAACCCTAACCCTAACACCAACCCTAAACTTAACCTTAACCCTAAACCCTAAGCCTAACCCTAACACTAACCCTAACCCTAATCCTAACCGTAACACCAACACTAACCCTAACCTTAACCCTAAACCCTAACCCTAACCCTAACACTAACCCTAACTCTAATAAGGGCAAGGTGTACTGGTCAGCGACGGGCAAGTTCTAGGCCTTGGACTAGAGGGAGCCATGCGCGTTGGTCTATGGCCCGAGCTAGGGCTAGTGGGAGCGGTGGCGTAGCGCTGGGGTAGGAATAGGGCAAGGGGTGGGTGTCGGTGTAAACCTCGGAGTAGGCCTTAAGCCAGGAGTTGGAGCTGTGGCTAGGGGTAGGGATGGGGGTGGGCCTATGGGCAGGGGGAGCTGTAGTGCCAGGTGTAGGGGTAGGATAGAGGTAGTGCTAGGCGTAGGCCTAGGGCGAGGGGTAGTGCTCGGGGTAGGGTTAGGTGAAGGGCTAGTGGTTGGCAGAGGCCCACGGGCAGTGTTATAATTAGGGCTCATGTTAGGCCAAGGACTAGTGGTAGTGGTAGTTGTTGGCCGAGGGCTAGGGGTAGGTGTCACGGGAGGGATCCGGGTAGTCCTAGGACTCGGAACGGGTGTAGGGCTGGTGTAGGGTGTGGCTAAGGGTGGATCCAGGATGATTTCGTAGGACACGGGTTAGTGCTCTGGCTAAAGGTAGGGCAAGGTGTACTGGTCGGCGACGGGCAAGTGCTAGGCCTCGGACTAGAGTGAGCCCTGGGCGTTGGTCTAGGGCCCGAGGTAGGTCTAGTGGGAGCGGTAGGCTTAGCGCTGGGGTAGGCAAAGTGCAAGGGGTGGGTGTCGGGGTAAACCTCGGAGTAGGCCTAGGACCAGGAGTGGGAGATGTGGCTAGGGGTAGGAATGGGGGTGGGCCTATGGGTAGGGGGAGCTGTAGGGCCAGGGGTAGGGGTAGGACCAGAGGTAGTGCTATGCGTAGGCCTAGGGCGAGGGGTCGAACTCGGGGTAACCTAACCCTAACCCTAACCCTATCCCTAACCCTAACCCTTACACTAACCCTAACCCTAACCCCTAAGCCTAACGCTAACCCTAACCCTAACCCTAACCCTAACCATAACCCTAACAAGGGCAAGGTGTACTGGTCAGCGACAGGCAAATTCTAGGCCTCGGACTAGAGGGAGCCATGGGCGTTGGTCTAGGGCCCGAGCTAGGGCTAGTGGGAGCGGTAGGCGTAGCGCTGGGGTAGGCATAGGGCAAGGGGTGGGTGTCGAGGTAAACCTCGGAGTAGGCCTAGGGCCAGGAGTGGGAGCTGTGGCTAGGGGTAGAAATGGGGGTGGGGCTATGGGTAGGGGGAGCTCTAGGGCCAGGTGTAGTGGTAGGACCAGAGGTAGTGCTAGGCGTAGGCCTAGGTCGAGGGGAGGTGCTCGGGGTAGGGTTAGGTGAAGGGCTAGTGTTTGGCAAAGGCCCACGGGCAGTGTTAGGGTTAGGGCTCATGTTAGGCCTAGGACTAGTTGTAGTGGTAGGGGATGGCCAAGGGCTAGGGGTAGGTGTCACGGGAGGGCTCCGGCTTGTCCTAGGACTCAAAACAGGTGTAGGGCTGGATTAGGGTGTGGCTAAGTGTGGGTTCAGGGTGATTTCGTAGGACACGGCTTAGTGCTCTGGCTTAGGGTGGGTCAAGGTGTACTGGTCGGCGACAGGCAAGTGCTAGGCCTCGGACTAAATGAGCACTGGGCGTTGGTCTAGGGCCCGAGCTAGGGCTAGTGGGAGCGATAGGCGTAGCGCTGGGGTAAGCATAGAACAAGGGGTGAGTGTCGGGATAAACCTCGGAGTAGGCCTTGGGCCAGGAGTTGGAGCTGTGGCTAGGGGTAGGGATGGGGGTGGGCCTATGGGTAGGGGGAGCTGTAGGGCCAGGGGTAGGGGTAGGACCAGAGGTAGTGCTAGATGTAGGCCTAGAGCGAGGGGTCGTGCGCGGGGTAGGGTTAGGTGAAGGGCTAGTGGTTGGCAGAGGCCAACGATCAGTTTTAGGGTTAGGGCTCATGTTAGGCCTAGGACGAGTGGTAGTAGTAAGGGTTAGCCGAGGGCTAAGGGTAGGTGTCATGGGAAAGCTCCGGGTAGTCCTAGGACTCGGAACAGATGTAGGGCTGGATAAGGGTGTGGCTAAGGGTGGATCCAGGATGATTTCGTAGGACACGGGTTAGTGCTCTGGCTAAAGGTAGGGCAAGGTGTACTGGTCGGCGATGGGCAAGTGGTAGGCCTCGGACTAGAGGGAGCACTGGGCGTTGGTCTAGGGCCCGATCTAGGGCTACTGGGAGCGGTAGGCGTAGCACTGGGTTATGCATAGGGCAAGGGGTGGGTGTCGGGGTAAACCTCGGAGTAGGCCTAGGGCCAGGAGTTGGAGCTGTGGCTAGTGGTAGGGATGGGGGTGGGCCTATGGGTAGGGGGAGGTGTAGGGCCGGGGGTAGGGGTAGGACTAGAGGTAGTACTAAGCGTAGGCCTAGGGAGAGGGGTAGTGCTCGGGGTAACCTAACCCTAACCATAACCCTAACCATAACCGTTACCTTAACACTAACCCTAACCCTAACCCCTAATCTTAAACCTAACCCTATCCCTAACCCCAACACCAACCCTAACCCTAACACCAACCCTAAACTTAACCTTAACCCTAAACCCTAAGCCTAACCCTAACACTAACCCTAACCCTAATCCTAACCGTAACACCAACACTAACCCTAACCTTAACCCTAAACCCTAACCCTAACCCTAACACTAACCCTAACTCTAATAAGGGCAAGGTGTACTGGTCAGCGACGGGCAAGTTCTAGGCCTTGGACTAGAGGGAGCCATGCGCGTTGGTCTATGGCCCGAGCTAGGGCTAGTGGGAGCGGTGGCGTAGCGCTGGGGTAGGAATAGGGCAAGGGGTGGGTGTCGGTGTAAACCTCGGAGTAGGCCTTAAGCCAGGAGTTGGAGCTGTGGCTAGGGGTAGGGATGGGGGTGGGCCTATGGGCAGGGGGAGCTGTAGTGCCAGGTGTAGGGGTAGGATAGAGGTAGTGCTAGGCGTAGGCCTAGGGCGAGGGGTAGTGCTCGGGGTAGGGTTAGGTGAAGGGCTAGTGGTTGGCAGAGGCCCACGGGCAGTGTTATAATTAGGGCTCATGTTAGGCCAAGGACTAGTGGTAGTGGTAGTTGTTGGCCGAGGGCTAGGGGTAGGTGTCACGGGAGGGATCCGGGTAGTCCTAGGACTCGGAACGGGTGTAGGGCTGGTGTAGGGTGTGGCTAAGGGTGGATCCAGGATGATTTCGTAGGACACGGGTTAGTGCTCTGGCTAAAGGTAGGGCAAGGTGTACTGGTCGGCGACGGGCAAGTGCTAGGCCTCGGACTAGAGTGAGCCCTGGGCGTTGGTCTAGGGCCCGAGGTAGGTCTAGTGGGAGCGGTAGGCTTAGCGCTGGGGTAGGCAAAGTGCAAGGGGTGGGTGTCGGGGTAAACCTCGGAGTAGGCCTAGGACCAGGAGTGGGAGATGTGGCTAGGGGTAGGAATGGGGGTGGGCCTATGGGTAGGGGGAGCTGTAGGGCCAGGGGTAGGGGTAGGACCAGAGGTAGTGCTATGCGTAGGCCTAGGGCGAGGGGTCGAACTCGGGGTAACCTAACCCTAACCCTAACCCTATCCCTAACCCTAACCCTTACACTAACCCTAACCCTAACCCCTAAGCCTAACGCTAACCCTAACCCTAACCCTAACCCTAACCATAACCCTAACAAGGGCAAGGTGTACTGGTCAGCGACAGGCAAATTCTAGGCCTCGGACTAGAGGGAGCCATGGGCGTTGGTCTAGGGCCCGAGCTAGGGCTAGTGGGAGCGGTAGGCGTAGCGCTGGGGTAGGCATAGGGCAAGGGGTGGGTGTCGAGGTAAACCTCGGAGTAGGCCTAGGGCCAGGAGTGGGAGCTGTGGCTAGGGGTAGAAATGGGGGTGGGGCTATGGGTAGGGGGAGCTCTAGGGCCAGGTGTAGTGGTAGGACCAGAGGTAGTGCTAGGCGTAGGCCTAGGTCGAGGGGAGGTGCTCGGGGTAGGGTTAGGTGAAGGGCTAGTGTTTGGCAAAGGCCCACGGGCAGTGTTAGGGTTAGGGCTCATGTTAGGCCTAGGACTAGTTGTAGTGGTAGGGGATGGCCAAGGGCTAGGGGTAGGTGTCACGGGAGGGCTCCGGCTTGTCCTAGGACTCAAAACAGGTGTAGGGCTGGATTAGGGTGTGGCTAAGTGTGGGTTCAGGGTGATTTCGTAGGACACGGCTTAGTGCTCTGGCTTAGGGTGGGTCAAGGTGTACTGGTCGGCGACAGGCAAGTGCTAGGCCTCGGACTAAATGAGCACTGGGCGTTGGTCTAGGGCCCGAGCTAGGGCTAGTGGGAGCGATAGGCGTAGCGCTGGGGTAAGCATAGAACAAGGGGTGAGTGTCGGGATAAACCTCGGAGTAGGCCTTGGGCCAGGAGTTGGAGCTGTGGCTAGGGGTAGGGATGGGGGTGGGCCTATGGGTAGGGGGAGCTGTAGGGCCAGGGGTAGGGGTAGGACCAGAGGTAGTGCTAGATGTAGGCCTAGAGCGAGGGGTCGTGCGCGGGGTAGGGTTAGGTGAAGGGCTAGTGGTTGGCAGAGGCCAACGATCAGTTTTAGGGTTAGGGCTCATGTTAGGCCTAGGACGAGTGGTAGTAGTAAGGGTTAGCCGAGGGCTAAGGGTAGGTGTCATGGGAAAGCTCCGGGTAGTCCTAGGACTCGGAACAGATGTAGGGCTGGATAAGGGTGTGGCTAAGGGTGGATCCAGGATGATTTCGTAGGACACGGGTTAGTGCTCTGGCTAAAGGTAGGGCAAGGTGTACTGGTCGGCGATGGGCAAGTGGTAGGCCTCGGACTAGAGGGAGCACTGGGCGTTGGTCTAGGGCCCGATCTAGGGCTACTGGGAGCGGTAGGCGTAGCACTGGGTTATGCATAGGGCAAGGGGTGGGTGTCGGGGTAAACCTCGGAATAGGCCTAGGGCCAGGAGTTGGAGCTGTGGCTAGTGGTAGGGATGGGGGTGGGCCTATGGGTAGGGGGAGGTGTAGGGCCGGGGGTAGGGGTAGGACTAGAGGTAGTACTAAGCGTAGGCCTAGGGAGAGGGGTAGTGCTCGGGGTAACCTAACCCTAACCATAACCCTAACCATAACCGTTACCTTAACACTAACCCTAACCCTAACCCCTAATCTTAAACCTAACCCTATCCCTAACCCCAACACCAACCCTAACCCTAACACCAACCCTAAACTTAACCTTAACCCTAAACCCTAAGCCTAACCCTAACACTAACCCTAACCCTAATCCTAACCGTAACACCAACACTAACCCTAACCTTAACCCTAAACCCTAACCCTAACCCTAACACTAACCCTAACTCTAATAAGGGCAAGGTGTACTGGTCAGCGACGGGCAAGTTCTAGGCCTTGGACTAGAGGGAGCCATGCGCGTTGGTCTATGGCCCGAGCTAGGGCTAGTGGGAGCGGTGGCGTAGCGCTGGGGTAGGAATAGGGCAAGGGGTGGGTGTCGGTGTAAACCTCGGAGTAGGCCTTAAGCCAGGAGTTGGAGCTGTGGCTAGGGGTAGGGATGGGGGTGGGCCTATGGGCAGGGGGAGCTGTAGTGCCAGGTGTAGGGGTAGGATAGAGGTAGTGCTAGGCGTAGGCCTAGGGCGAGGGGTAGTGCTCGGGGTAGGGTTAGGTGAAGGGCTAGTGGTTGGCAGAGGCCCACGGGCAGTGTTATAATTAGGGCTCATGTTAGGCCAAGGACTAGTGGTAGTGGTAGTTGTTGGCCGAGGGCTAGGGGTAGGTGTCACGGGAGGGATCCGGGTAGTCCTAGGACTCGGAACGGGTGTAGGGCTGGTGTAGGGTGTGGCTAAGGGTGGATCCAGGATGATTTCGTAGGACACGGGTTAGTGCTCTGGCTAAAGGTAGGGCAAGGTGTACTGGTCGGCGACGGGCAAGTGCTAGGCCTCGGACTAGAGTGAGCCCTGGGCGTTGGTCTAGGGCCCGAGGTAGGTCTAGTGGGAGCGGTAGGCTTAGCGCTGGGGTAGGCAAAGTGCAAGGGGTGGGTGTCGGGGTAAACCTCGGAGTAGGCCTAGGACCAGGAGTGGGAGATGTGGCTAGGGGTAGGAATGGGGGTGGGCCTATGGGTAGGGGGAGCTGTAGGGCCAGGGGTAGGGGTAGGACCAGAGGTAGTGCTATGCGTAGGCCTAGGGCGAGGGGTAGAACTCGGGGTAACCTAACCCTAACCCTAACCCTATCCCTAACCCTAACCCTTACACTAACCCTAACCCTAACCCCTAAGCCTAACGCTAACCCTAACCCTAACCCTAACCCTAACCATAACCCTAACAAGGGCAAGGTGTACTGGTCAGCGACAGGCAAATTCTAGGCCTCGGACTAGAGGGAGCCATGGGCGTTGGTCTAGGGCCCGAGCTAGGGCTAGTGGGAGCGGTAGGCGTAGCGCTGGGGTAGGCATAGGGCAAGGGGTGGGTGTCGAGGTAAACCTCGGAGTAGGCCTAGGGCCAGGAGTGGGAGCTGTGGCTAGGGGTAGAAATGGGGGTGGGGCTATGGGTAGGGGGAGCTCTAGGGCCAGGTGTAGTGGTAGGACCAGAGGTAGTGCTAGGCGTAGGCCTAGGTCGAGGGGAGGTGCTCGGGGTAGGGTTAGGTGAAGGGCTAGTGTTTGGCAAAGGCCCACGGGCAGTGTTAGGGTTAGGGCTCATGTTAGGCCTAGGACTAGTTGTAGTGGTAGGGGATGGCCAAGGGCTAGGGGTAGGTGTCACGGGAGGGCTCCGGCTTGTCCTAGGACTCAAAACAGGTGTAGGGCTGGATTAGGGTGTGGCTAAGTGTGGGTTCAGGGTGATTTCGTAGGACACGGCTTAGTGCTCTGGCTTAGGGTGGGTCAAGGTGTACTGGTCGGCGACAGGCAAGTGCTAGGCCTCGGACTAAATGAGCACTGGGCGTTGGTCTAGGGCCCGAGCTAGGGCTAGTGGGAGCGATAGGCGTAGCGCTGGGGTAAGCATAGAACAAGGGGTGAGTGTCGGGATAAACCTCGGAGTAGGCCTTGGGCCAGGAGTTGGAGCTGTGGCTAGGGGTAGGGATGGGGGTGGGCCTATGGGTAGGGGGAGCTGTAGGGCCAGGGGTAGGGGTAGGACCAGAGGTAGTGCTAGATGTAGGCCTAGAGCGAGGGGTCGTGCGCGGGGTAGGGTTAGGTGAAGGGCTAGTGGTTGGCAGAGGCCAACGATCAGTTTTAGGGTTAGGGCTCATGTTAGGCCTAGGACGAGTGGTAGTAGTAAGGGTTAGCCGAGGGCTAAGGGTAGGTGTCATGGGAAAGCTCCGGGTAGTCCTAGGACTCGGAACAGATGTAGGGCTGGATAAGGGTGTGGCTAAGGGTGGATCCAGGATGATTTCGTAGGACACAGGTTAGTGCTCTGGCTAAAGGTAGGGCAAGGTGTACTGGTCGGCGATGGGCAAGTGGTAGGCCTCGGACTAGAGGGAGCACTGGGCGTTGGTCTAGGGCCCGATCTAGGGCTACTGGGAGCGGTAGGCGTAGCACTGGGTTATGCATAGGGCAAGGGGTGGGTGTCGGGGTAAACCTCGGAGTAGGCCTAGGGCCAGGAGTTGGAGCTGTGGCTAGTGGTAGGGATGGGGGTGGGCCTATGGGTAGGGGGAGGTGTAGGGCCGGGGGTAGGGGTAGGACTAGAGGTAGTACTAAGCGTAGGCCTAGGGAGAGGGGTAGTGCTCGGGGTAACCTAACCCTAACCATAACCCTAACCATAACCGTTACCTTAACACTAACCCTAACCCTAACCCCTAATCTTAAACCTAACCCTATCCCTAACCCCAACACCAACCCTAACCCTAACACCAACCCTAAACTTAACCTTAACCCTAAACCCTAAGCCTAACCCTAACACTAACCCTAACCCCAAACCTAACCCTAACCCTAACCCTAACCCTAACCCTAACACCAACCCTAACCCTAACCTTAACCCTAAACCCTAACCCTAACACTAACACTAACCCTAACCCTAACAGGTCAAGGTGTACTGGTCAGCGACGGGCAAGTTCTAGGCCTCGGACTAGAGGGAGCCATGCGCGTTGGTCTATGGCCCGAGCTAGGGCTAGTGGGAGCGGTAGGCGTAGCGCTGGGGTAGGCATAGGGTAGGGTTGGGTGTCAAGGTAAACCTCGGAGTAGGCCTAGGGCCAGGAATGTGAGCTGTGGGTAGGGGTAGGTATGGGGGTGGGGTTATGGGTAAGGGGAACTGTAGGGCCAGGGGTAGTGTTAGGACCAGAGGTAGTGCTAGGCGTTGGCCTAGGGCGAGGGGTCGTGCTCGGGGTAGGGTTAGGTGAAGGGCTAGTGGTTGGCAGAAGCCAAGGAGCAGTGTTAGGATTAGGGCTCATGTTAGGCCTAGGACGAGTGGTAGTGGTAAGGGTTAGCCGAGGGCTAAGGGTAGGTGTCACGGGAGGGCTCCGGGTAGTCCTAAGACTCGGAACAGGTGTAGGGCTGGATTAGGGTGTGGCTAAGGGTGGGTCCAGGGTGATTTCGTAGGACACGGCTTAGTGTTCTGGCTAACGGTAGGTCAAGGTGTACTGGTCGGCGACGGGCAAGTGCTAGGCCTCAAACTAGATGAGCACTGGGCGTTGTTCTCTGGCTTGAGTTAGGGCTAGTGAAAGCGATAGGCGGAGCACTGGGGTAGGCAAAGGGCAAGGGGTGGGTGTCGGGGTAAACCTCGGAGTAGGCCTAGGGCCAGAAGTTGGAGGTGTGACTAGGGGTAGGGATGTGGGTGGGCCTATGGGTAGAGGGAGCTGTAGGGCCAGGGGTAGGTGTAGGACCAGAGGTAGTGCTAAGCGTAGGCCTAGGGCGAGGGGTAGAGCTCGGGGTAACCTAACCCTAACCCTAACCCTAACCCTAACCCTATCCCTAACCCTAACCCTTACACTAACCCTAACCCTAACCCCTAACCCTAACCCCAACCCTAACCCTAACCCTAACCATAACCCTAAAAAGGGCAAGGTGTACTGGTCAGCGACGGGCAAGTTCTAGGCCTCAAACTAGAGGGAGCCATGGGCGTTGGTCTAGGGCCCAAGCTAGGGCTAGTGGGAGCAGTAGGCGTAGCGCTGGGGTAGGCATAGGGCAAGGGTAGGGTGTCGAGGTAAACCTCGGAGTAGGCCTAGGGCCAGGAGTGGGATTTGTGGCTAGTGGTAGGTATGGGGGTGGGCCTATGGGTAGGGGGAGCTATAGTGCCAGGGGTAGGGGTAGGACCAGAGGTAGTGCTAGGCGTAGGCCTAGGGCGAGGGGTAGTGCTCGGGGTAACCAAACCCTAACCCTAACCCTAACCCTAACTCTAACCCCTAATCCTAAACCTAACCCTAACCCTAACCCTAACCCTAAACCTAACACCAACCCTAACCCTAACCCTAACCCTAACCCTAACACCAACCCTAACCCTAACCCTAACCCTAACTCCAACCCTAACCCTAACCCTAACCCTAACCCTAACACCAACCCTAACCCTAACCCTAACCCCTAATCCTAACCCTAACCCTAACCCTAACCCTAAACCTCACACCAACCCTAACCCTAACCCTAACACTAAACCTAACACCATCCCTGACCCTAAACCTAACCCTAACCCTAACCCTAAGCCTAACAAGGGCAAGGTGTACTGGTCAGCGACGGGCAAGTTCTAGGCACGGACTAGAGGGAGCCATGGGCGTTGGTCTAGGACCCGAGCTAGGACTAGTGGAAGCGGTAGGCGTAGCGCTGGGGTAGGCATAGGGCAAGGGGTGGGTGTCGAGGTGAACATTGGAGTACGCCTAGGGCCAGGAGTGGGAACTGTGACTAGGGGTTGGATTGGGGGTGGGCCTATGGGTAGGGGGAGCTGTAGTGCCAGGGGTAGGGGTAGGACCAGAGGTAGTGCTAGGCGTAGGCCTAGGGCGAGGGGTATTGCCCGGGGTAACCTAACCCTAACCCTAACCCTAACCCTAACCCTAACCCTAACCCTAACCCTTACCCTAACCCTAACACCAACCCTAACCCTAACCCTAACCCTAAACCCCAACCCTACCCTAACCCTAACCCTAACCCTAACCCAAAACCTAACCCTAACCCTAACCCTAACCCTAACCCTAAACCTAACACCAACCCTAACCCTACCCCTAACCCTAACACTAAACCTAACACCAACCCTAACCCTAACCCTAACCCTAACCCTAACACCAACCCTATCCCTAACCCTAACCCTAAACCCTAACCCTAACCCTAACCCTAACCCTAATCCTAACCCTAAGACTAACCCTAACCCCTAACCCTAACCCTAACCCTAACCCTAACACCAACCCTAACCCTAACCCTAACCCTAACCAAAAACCTAACCCTAACGCTAACCTAACTCTAACACTAAACCCTAACCCTAACCCTAACCCTAACCCTAACTCAAAACCTAACCCTAACTCTAACTCTAACCCTAACCCTAACACTAACCCTAACCCTAACCCTAACCCTAACACTAACCCTAACTCTAATCCCTAACCCTAACCCTAAACCTAACCCTAAACCTAACACCAACCCTAACCCTAACCCTAACACCAACCCTAACACTATCCCTAACCCTAAACCGTAACCCTAACCCTAACCCTAACCCTAACCCTAAACCTAACACCAACCTTAACCCTAACCCTAAACCTAACCCTAACACCAACCCTAACACTAACCCTAACCCTAACCCTAACCCTAACCCTAACACTAACCCTAACTCTAACACCTAACCCTAACCCTAAACCTAATCCTAAACCTAACACCAACCCTAATCCTAACCCTAACACCAACCCTAACACTATCCCTAACCCTAACCCTAACACCAACCCTAACCCTAACCCAAAACCTAACCCTAACCCTAACCCTAACCCTAACCCTAACCCTAACCCTAACCCTAACACTAATTCTAACCCTGAACCCTAACCCTAAACCTAACCCTAACCCTAACACCAACCCTAACCCTAACCCTAACCCTAACCCTAACCCTAACCCTAAACCTAAACCTAACACCAACCCAAACCCTAACCCTAACCCTAACACCAACCCTAACACTATCCCTAACCCTCAACCGTAACCCTAACCCTAACCCTAAACCTAAACCTAACACTAAACCTAACACCAACCCTAACCCTAACCCTAACCCTAACACCAACCCTAACCCTAACCCTAACCCTAAACCCTAACCCTAACCCTAACCCTAACCCTAACCCAAATTCTAACCCTAACCCTAACCCTAACCCTAACCCAAAACCTAACCCTAACCCTAACCCTAATCCTAACCCTAACCCTAACCCTAACCCTAAACCTAACAAGAGTAAGGTGTACTGGTCAGCGACGGGCAAGTTCTAGGCCTCGGACTAGAGGGAGTCATGGGCGTTGGTCTAGGGCCCGAGCTAGGGCTAGTGGAAGCGGTAGGCGTAGCGCTGGGGTAGGCATAGGGTAAGGGGTGGGTGTCGAGGTGAACCTCGGAGTAGTCCTAGGGCCAGGAGTGGGAGCTGTGACTAGGGGTAAGGATGGGGGTGGGCCTATGGGTAGGGGGAGCTGTAGGGCCAGGAGTAGTGGTAGGACCAGAGGTAGTGCTAGGCGTATTCCTAGGGCGAGGAGTCGTGCTCGAGGTAGGGTTAGGTGAAGGGCTAGTGGTTGGCAGAGGCCAACGAGCAGTGTTAGGGTTAGGGCTCATGTTAGGCCTAGGACGAGTGGTAGTAATAGGGGTTAGCCGAGGGCTAAGGTTAGGTGTCACGGGAGGGCTCCGGGTAGTCCTAGGACTCGGTACTGTTGTAGGGCTGGATTAGGGTGTGGCTAATTGTGGGTCCAGGGTGATTACATAGGACACGGCTTAGTGCTCTGGCTAAGGTAGGTCAAGGTTTACTGGTCGGCGACGGGCAAGGGCTAGGCCTCGGACTAGATGAGCACTGGGCGTTGGTCTAGGGCCCGAGCTAGGTCTAGTGGAAGCGATAGGCGTAGCGCTGGGGTAGGCATAGGGCAAGGGGTGGGTGTTGGGGTTAACCTCCGAGTAGGCCTAGGGCCAGCAGTTGGAGCTGTGGCTAGGGTTAGGGATTTGGCTGTGCCTGTGGGTAGAGGGAGCTGTAGGGCCAGGGGTAGGGGTAAGACCAGAGGTAGTGCTAGGCGTAGGGCTAGGGCGAGGTGTAGTGCTCGGGTAGGGTTAGGTGAAGGGCTAGTGGTTGGCAGAGGCCCACGGGCAGTGTTAGTGTTAGGGCACATGTTAGTCCTAGGACGAGTGGTAGAGGTAGGGGATGGCCGAGGGCTAGGGGTAGGTGTCATGGGAGGGCTCAGGGTAGTCCTAGGACTCGGAACTGGTTTAGGGCTGGATTAGGGTGTGGCTAAGGTTGGGTCCAGGGTGATTTTGTAGGACACGTCTTAGTGCTATGGCTAACGATAGGTCAAGGTGTACTGGTCGGCGACGGGCAAGTGCTAGTCCTCGGACTAGATGAGCACTGGGCGTTTGTCTAGGGCCCGAGCTAGGGCAAGTGGTTGCGATAGGCGTAGCGCTGGGGTAGGCATAGGGCAAGGGGTGTGTGTCGAGATAAACCTCGGAGTAGGCCTAGGACCAGGAGTGGGATTTGTGGCTAGTGGTAGGTATGGGGTGGGCCTATGGGTAGGGGGAGCTATAGTGCCAGGAGTAGGGGTAGGACCAGAGGTAGTGCTAGGCGTAGGCCTAGGGCGAGGGGTAGTGCTGGGGGTAACCAAACCCTAACCCTAACCCTAACCCTAACTCTAACCCCTAATCCTAAACCTAACCCTAACCCTAACCCTAACCCTAAACCTAACACCAACCCTAACCCTAACCCTAACCCTAACCCTAACACCAACCCTAACCCTAACCCTAACCCTAACTCCAACCCTAACCCTAACCCTAACCCTAACCCTAAAACCAACCCTAACCCTAACCCCTAATCCTAACCCTAACCCTAACCCTAACACTAAACCTAACACCAACCCTAACCCTAACACTAAACCTAACACCATCCCTGATCCTAAACCTAACCCTAACCCTAACCCTAAGCCTAACAAGGGCAAGGTGTACTGGTCAGCGACGGGCAAGTTCTAGGCCTCGGACTAGAGGGAGTCATGGGCGTTGGTCTAGGACCCGAGCTAGGACTAGTGGAAGCGGTAGGCGTAGCGCTGGGGTAGGCATAGGGCAAGGGGTGGGTGTCGAGGTGAACCTTGGAGTAGGCCTAGGGCCAGGAGTGGGAACTGTGACTAGGGGTAAGGATGGGGGTGGGCCTATGGGTAGGGGGAGCTGTAGTGCCAGGGGTAGGGGTAGGACCAGAGGTAGTGCTAGGCGTAGGCCTAGGGCAAGGGGTATTTCCCGGGGTAACCTAACCCTAACCCTAACCCTAACCCTAACCCTAACCCTAACCCTAACACCAACCCTAACCCTAACCCTAACCCTAAACCCTAACCCTACCCTAACCCTAACCCTAAACCTAACCCAAAACCTAACCGTAACCCTAACCCTAACCCTAACCCTTACCCTAAACCTAACACCAACCCTAACCCTAACCCTAACCCTAACACTAAACCTAACACCAACCCTAACCCTAACCCTAACACTAACCCTAACACCAACCCTAACCCTAACCCTAACCCTAACCCTAACCCTAACCCTAACACCAACCCTAACCCTAACCCTAACCCTAACTCCAACCCTAACCCTAACCCTAACCCTAACCCTAACACCAACCCTAACCCTAACCCTAACCCCTAATCCTAACCCTAACCCTAACCCTAACCCTAAACCTCACACCAACCCTAACCCTAACCCTAACACTAAACCTAACACCATCCCTGACCCTAAACCTAACCCTAACCCTAACCCTAAGCCTAACAAGGGCAAGGTGTACTGGTCAGCGACGGGCAAGTTCTAGGCACGGACTAGAGGGAGCCATGGGCGTTGGTCTAGGACCCGAGCTAGGACTAGTGGAAGCGGTAGGCGTAGCGCTGGGGTAGGCATAGGGCAAGGGGTGGGTGTCGAGGTGAACATTGGAGTACGCCTAGGGCCAGGAGTGGGAACTGTGACTAGGGGTTGGATTGGGGGTGGGCCAATGGGTAGGGGGAGCTGTAGTGCCAGGGGTAGGGGTAGGACCAGAGGTAGTGCTAGGCGTAGGCCTAGGGCGAGGGGTATTGCCCGGGGTAACCTAACCCTAACCCTAACCCTAACCCTAACCCTAACCCTAACCCTAACCCTTACCCTAACCCTAACACCAACCCTAACCCTAACCCTAACCCTAAACCCCAACCCTACCCTAACCCTAACCCTAACCCTAACCCAAAACCTAACCCTAACCCTAACCCTAACCCTAACCCTAAACCTAACACCAACCCTAACCCTACCCCTAACCCTAACACTAAACCTAACACCAACCCTAACCCTAACCCTAACCCTAACCCTAACACCAACCCTATCCCTAACCCTAACCCTAAACCCTAACCCTAACCCTAACCCTAACCCTAACCCTAATCCTAACCCTAAGACTAACCCTAACCCCTAACCCTAACCCTAACCCTAACCCTAACACCAACCCTAACCCTAACCCTAACCCTAACCAAAAACCTAACCCTAACGCTAACCTAACTCTAACACTAAACCCTAACCCTAACCCTAACCCTAACCCTAACTCAAAACCTAACCCTAACTCTAACTCTAACCCTAACCCTAACACTAACCCTAACCCTAACCCTAACCCTAACACTAACCCTAACTCTAATCCCTAACCCTAACCCTAAACCTAACCCTAAACCTAACACCAACCCTAACCCTAACCCTAACACCAACCCTAACACTATCCCTAACCCTAAACCGTAACCCTAACCCTAACCCTAACCCTAACCCTAAACCTAACACCAACCTTAACCCTAACCCTAACCCTAACCCTAACACCAACCCTAACACTAACCCTAACCCTAACCCTAACCCTAACCCTAACACTAACCCTAACTCTAACACCTAACCCTAACCCTAAACCTAATCCTAAACCTAACACCAACCCTAATCCTAACCCTAACACCAACCCTAACACTATCCCTAACCCTAACCCTAACACCAACCCTAACCCTAACCCAAAACCTAACCCTAACCCTAACCCTAACCCTAACCCTAACCCTAACCCTAACCCTAACACTAATTCTAACCCTGAACCCTAACCCTAAACCTAACCCTAACCCTAACACCAACCCTAACCCTAACCCTAACCCTAACCCTAACCCTAACCCTAAACCTAACACCAACCCAAACCCTAACCCTAACCCTAACACCAACCCTAACACTATCCCTAACCCTCAACCGTAACCCTAACCCTAACCCTAAACCTAAACCTAACACTAAACCTAACACCAACCCTAACCCTAACCCTAACCCTAACACCAACCCTAACCCTAACCCTAACCCTAAACCCTAACCCTAACCCTAACCCTAACCCTAACCCAAATTCTAACCCTAACCCTAACCCTAACCCTAACCCAAAACCTAACCCTAACCCTAACCCTAATCCTAACCCTAACCCTAACCCTAACCCTAAACCTAACAAGAGTAAGGTGTACTGGTCAGCGACGGGCAAGTTCTAGGCCTCGGACTAGAGGGAGTCATGGGCGTTGGTCTAGGGCCCGAGCTAGGGCTAGTGGAAGCGGTAGGCGTAGCGCTGGGGTAGGCATAGGGTAAGGGGTGGGTGTCGAGGTGAACCTCGGAGTAGTCCTAGGGCCAGGAGTGGGAGCTGTGACTAGGGGTAAGGATGGGGGTGGGCCTATGGGTAGGGGGAGCTGTAGGGCCAGGAGTAGTGGTAGGACCAGAGGTAGTGCTAGGCGTATTCCTAGGGCGAGGAGTCGTGCTCGAGGTAGGGTTAGGTGAAGGGCTAGTGGTTGGCAGAGGCCAACGAGCAGTGTTAGGGTTAGGGCTCATGTTAGGCCTAGGACGAGTGGTAGTAATAGGGGTTAGCCGAGGGCTAAGGTTAGGTGTCACGGGAGGGCTCCGGGTAGTCCTAGGACTCGGTACTGTTGTAGTGCTGGATTAGGGTGTGGCTAATTGTGGGTCCAGGGTGATTACATAGGACACGGCTTAGTGCTCTGGCTAAGGTAGGTCAAGGTTTACTGGTCGGCGACGGGCAAGGGCTAGGCCTCGGACTAGATGAGCACTGGGCGTTGGTCTAGGGCCCGAGCTAGGTCTAGTGGAAGCGATAGGCGTAGCGCTGGGGTAGGCATAGGGCAAGGGGTGGGTGTTGGGGTAAACCTCCGAGTAGGCCTAGGGCCAGCAGTTGGAGCTGTGGCTAGGGTTAGGGATTTGGCTGTGCCTGTGGGTAGAGGGAGCTGTAGGGCCAGGGGTAGGGGTAAGACCAGAGGTAGTGCTAGGCGTAGGGCTAGGGCGAGGTGTAGTGCTCGGGTAGGGTTAGGTGAAGGGCTAGTGGTTGGCAGAGGCCCACGGGCAGTGTTAGTGTTAGGGCACATGTTAGTCCTAGGACGAGTGGTAGAGGTAGGGGATGGCCGAGGGCTAGGGGTAGGTGTCATGGGAGGGCTCAGGGTAGTCCTAGGACTCGGAACTGGTTTAGGGCTGGATTAGGGTGTGGCTAAGGTTGGGTCCAGGGTGATTTTGCAGGACACGTCTTAGTGCTATGGCTAACGATAGGTCAAGGTGTACTGGTCGGCGACGGGCAAGTGCTAGTCCTCGGACTAGATGAGCACTGGGCGTTTGTCTAGGGCCCGAGCTAGGGCAAGTGGTTGCGATAGGCGTAGCGCTGGGGTAGGCATAGGGCAAGGGGTGTGTGTCGAGATAAACCTCGGAGTAGGCCTAGGACCAGGAGTGGGATTTGTGGCTAGTGGTAGGTATGGGGTGGGCCTATGGGTAGGGGGAGCTATAGTGCCAGGAGTAGGGGTAGGACCAGAGGTAGTGCTAGGCGTAGGCCTAGGGCGAGGGGTAGTGCTGGGGGTAACCAAACCCTAACCCTAACCCTAACCCTAACTCTAACCCCTAATCCTAAACCTAACCCTAACCCTAACCCTAACCCTAAACCTAACACCAACCCTAACCCTAACCCTAACCCTAACCCTAACACCAACCCTAACCCTAACCCTAACCCTAACTCCAACCCTAACCCTAACCCTAACCCTAACCCTAAAACCAACCCTAACCCTAACCCCTAATCCTAACCCTAACCCTAACCCTAACACTAAACCTAACACCAACCCTAACCCTAACACTAAACCTAACACCATCCCTGATCCTAAACCTAACCCTAACCCTAACCCTAAGCCTAACAAGGGCAAGGTGTACTGGTCAGCGACGGGCAAGTTCTAGGCCTCGGACTAGAGGGAGTCATGGGCGTTGGTCTAGGACCCGAGCTAGGACTAGTGGAAGCGGTAGGCGTAGCGCTGGGGTAGGCATAGGGCAAGGGGTGGGTGTCGAGGTGAACCTTGGAGTAGGCCTAGGGCCAGGAGTGGGAACTGTGACTAGGGGTAAGGATGGGGGTGGGCCTATGGGTAGGGGGAGCTGTAGTGCCAGGGGTAGGGGTAGGACCAGAGGTAGTGCTAGGCGTAGGCCTGGGGCAAGGGGTATTTCCCGGGGTAACCTAACCCTAACCCTAACCCTAACCCTAACCCTAACCCTAACCCTAACACCAACCCTAACCCTAACCCTAACCCTAAACCCTAACCCTACCCTAACCCTAACCCTAAACCTAACCCAAAACCTAACCGTAACCCTAACCCTAACCCTAACCCTTACCCTAAACCTAACACCAACCCTAACCCTAACCCTAACCCTAACACTAAACCTAACACCAACCCTAACCCTAACCCTAACACTAACCCTAACACCAACCCTAACCCTAACCCTAACCCTAAACCCTAACCCTAACACTAACCATGACCCTAACCCTAACCCTAACCCAAAACCTAATCCTAACCCTAACCCTAATTCTAACCCTAATCTTAACCCTAACACTAACCCTAACCCCTAACCCTAACCCTAAACCTAACCCTAACCCTAACACCAACCCTAACCCTAACCCTAACCCTAACCCAGAACCTAACCCTAAACCTAAACTAACTCTAACACTAAACCCTAACCCTAACCCTAACCATAACCTTATACCTAACCCTAACCCAAAGCCTAACCCTAACCCTAACCCTAACCCTAACCCTAACCCTAACCCTAACCCTAATCCTAACCCTAACGTAACTCTAACCCTAACCCTAACCCCTAACCCTAACCCTAACCCTAACCCTAACCCTAACCCTAACCCTAACACCAACCCTAACCATAAACCTAACCCTAAACCTAACACCAACCCTAACCCTAACCCTAACCCTAACCCTAACCAAAAACCGAACCCTAACGCTAACCTAACTCTAACACTACACCCTAACCCTAACCCTAACCCTAACCCTAACCCTAACCCTAACCCTAACTCAAAACCTAACCCTAACTGTAACTCTAACCCTAACCCTAACACTAACCCTAACCCTAAACCTAACCCTAACACTAACCCTAACTCTAACCCTTAACCCTAACCCTAAACCAAACCCTAAACCTAACACCAACCCTAACCCTAACCCTAACACCAACCCTAACACTATCCTTAACCCTAAACCGTAACCCTAACCCTAACCCTAACCCTAAACCTAACACCAACCTTAACCATAACCCTAACCCTAACCCTAACACCAACCCTAACCCTAACCCAAAACCTAAACCTAACCCTAACCCTAACCCTAACCCTAACACTAACCATAACCCTAACACTAACCCTAACCCCTAACCCTAACCCTAACCCTAACCCTAACCCTAACCCTAACACCAACCCTAACCCTAACCCTAACCCTAAACCCTAACCCTAACCCTAACCCTAACCCTAACCCTAAACCTAACCCTAACCCTAACACCAACCCTAACCCTAACCCTAACCCTAACCCAAAACCTAACCCTAACCCTAAACTAACTCTAACTCTAAACCCTAACCCTAACCCTAACCCTAACCCTAACCCTATACCTAACCCTAACCCAAAGCTTAACCCTAACCCTAACCCTAACCCTAACCCTAACCCTAACCCTAACCCTAACCCTAACCCTAACACTAACCCTAACCCCGAACCCTAACCCTAAACCTAACCCTAACCCTAACACCAACCCTAACCCTAACTTTAACCCTAACCCTAACCCTAACCCAAAACCTAACCCTAACCCTAACCCTAACCCTAACCCTAACTTTAACCCAAAACCTATCCCTAACCCTAACCCTAACTATAACCTTAACACTAACCCTAAACCTAACCCTAACCCTAACACTAACCCTAACTCTAACCCCTAACCCTAACCCTAAACCTAACCCTAAACCTAACACCAACCCAAACTCTAACCCTAACCCTAACACCAACCCTAACACTATCCCTAACCCTCAACAGTAACCCTAACCCTAACCCTAAACCTAAACCTAACCCTAAACCTAACACCAACCCTAACCCTAACCCTAACCCTAACCCTAACACCAACCCTAACCCTAACCCTACCCTAAACCCTAACCCTAACCCTAACCCTAACCCTAACCCTAACCCTAACCCAAAAGCTAACCCTAACCCTAACCCTAACCCTAACCCTAAACCCTAACCCTAACCCTAACCCTAACCCTAACCCTAACCCAAATTCTAACCCTAACCCTAACCCTAACCCTAACCCAAAACCTAACCCTAACCCTAACCCTAATCCTAACCCTAACCCTAACCCTAACCCTAAACCTAACAAGAGTAAGGTGTACTGGTCAGCGACGGGCAAGTTCTAGGCCTCGGACTAGAGGGAGTCATGGGCGTTGGTCTAGGGCCCGAGCTAGGGCTAGTGGAAGCGGTAAGCGTAGCGCTGGGGTAGGCATAGGGTAAGGGGTGGGTGTCGAGGTGAACCTCGGAGTAGTCCTAGGGCCAGGAGTGGGAGCTGTGACTAGGGGTAAGGATGGGGGTGGGCCTATGGGTAGGGGGAGCTGTAGGGCCAGGAGTAGTGGTAGGACCAGAGGTAGTGCTAGGCGTAGGCCTAGGGCGAGGAGTCGTGCTCGGGGTAGGGTTAGGTGAAGGGCTAGTGGTTGGCAGAGGCCAACGAGCAGTGTTAGGGTTAGGGCTCATGTTAGGCCTAGGACGAGTGGTAGTAATAGGGGTTAGCCGAGGGCTAAGGTTAGGTGTCACGGGAGGGCTCCAGGTAGTCCTAGGACTCGGAACTGGTGTAGGGCTTTATTAGGGTGTGGCTAAGGGTGGGTCCAGGGTGATTACATAGGGCACGGCTTAGTGCTCTGGCTAAGGTAGGTCAAGGTTTACTGGTCGGCGACGGGCAAGGGCTAGGCCTCGGACTAGATGAGCACTGGGCGTTGGTCTAGGGCCCGAGCTAGGTCTAGTGGAAGCGATAGGCGTAGCGCTGGGGTAGGCATAGGGCAAGGGGTGGGTGTCCGGTAAACCTCGAAGTAGGCCTAGGACCAGGAGTGGGAGCTGTGGCTAGGGGTAGGGATGGGGGTGGGCCTATGGGTAGGGGGAGCTGTAGGGACTGGGGTAGGGGTAGGACCAGAGGTAGTGCAGGCGTTGGCGTAGGGCGAGGTGTACTGCTCGGGGTAGGGTTAGGTGAAGGGCTAGTGGTTGGCAGAGGCCCACGGGCAGTGTTAGAGTTAGGGCACATGTTAGTCCTAGGACCAGTGGTAGTGGTAGGGGATAGCCGAGGGCTAGGGGTAGGTGTCATGGGAGGGCTCAGGGTAGTAGTAGGACTCGGAACGGGTTTAGGGCTGGATTAGGGTGTGGCTAAGGGTGGGTCCAGGGTGATTTTGTAGGACACGTCTTAGTGCTATGGCTAACGATAGGTCAAGTGTACTGGTCGGCGACGGGCAAGTGCTAGTCCTCGGACTAGATGAGCACTGGGCGTTTGTCTAGGGCGCGAGCGAGGGCTAGTGGTTGCGATAGGTGTAGCGCTGGGGTAGGCATAGGGCAACGGGTGGGTGTCGAGGTAATCCTCGGAGTAGGCCTAGGACCAGGAGTGGGATTTGTGGCTATGGGTAGGTATGGGGGTGGGCCTATGGGTAGGGGGAGCTATAGTGCCAGGGGTAGGGGTAGGACCAGAGGTAGTGCTAGGCGTAGGCCTAGGGCGAGGGGTAGTGCTCGGGGTAACCAAACCCTAACCCTAACCCTAACCCTAACTCTAACCCCTAATCGTAACCCTAACCCTAACCCTAACTTTAACCCTAAACCTAACACCAACCCTAACCCTAACCCTAACACTAAACCTAACACCATCCCTGACCCTAAACCTAACCCTAACCCTAACCCTAAGCCTAACAAAGGCAAGGTGTACTGGTCAGCGACGGGCAAGTACTAGGCACGGACTAGAGGGAGCCATGGGCGTTGGTCTAGGACCCGAGCTAGGACTAGTGGAAGCGGTAGGCGTAGCGCTGGGGTAGGCATAGGGCAAGGGGTGGGTGTCGAGGTGAACCTTGGAGTAGGCCTAGGGCCAGGAGTGGGAACTGTGACTAGGGGTAGGGATGGGGGTGGGCCTATGGGTAGGGGAAGCTGTAGTGTCAGGTGTAGGGTAGGACCAGAGGTAGTGCTAGGCGTAGGCCTAATGCAAGGGGTATTGCCCGGGGTAACCTAACCGTAACCCTAACCCTAACCCTAACCCTAACCCTAAACCTAACAGCAACCCTAACCCTAACCCTAACCCTAAACCCTAACCCTACCCTAACCCTAACCCTAAACCTAACCCAAAACCTAACCCTAACCCTAACCCTAACCCTAACCCTAACCCTAACCCTAAACCTAACACCAACCCTAACCCTAAACCTAACCCTAACACTAAACCTAACACCAACCCTAACCCTAACCCTAACACTAACCCTAACACCAACCCTA